>NW_019396662.1:0-51890 GCF_000591075.1 Eurytemora carolleeae | reverse complement strand
TCAGTCATGTTAGGACAGTTGAACTAGTAACAGCTCCGACACAGGGAGCCTCTTGACTCCTTTATGATGATGACGCAGATACTCAATTAGCAGCAGACAGGCTTACCCGAGGGTTCCCAGTTTATCATGCACTCCACTTCCAGAGACAACATAATCGCTCAAATCCAGCATGATAAAGCCGCGATCTCTGCCTACTAGGTTGGATAAGCCCTGTTGCCCCAGTTCCTGTTGATCTGCTCCACCAACATGAAGCTCTACAACACTCCCATGAAGTACCATCAAATATCCATCCATAATTCCTTTGTTAATTTCTAAATCAACCAATTTTAACTCCGCCTTAAATGCAAATATTTCAAAACACTCGTTTTTTAAATAAATGTTAGAAATATCCATTTTAGATCTCTTTATTTTATTATAGTGACTTTTCAAGTCAACAATTATACTTTAAAAAATGATATTCATTTTCGTTATATCTATAATGATGTATATTTGTATTATCTCAAAATTTGAAGTTATCTTTAATAGATTAGATTTTCACAAAGACTTTCGACAATTAAAGGATTTAATGGTAGAATTTAAATTTGATTTGTTTGTAGACAGGCAACACCATATTGTAATCTTAATTAATCCTAAATTGGAGAAAATCAATGAAAATCTAATTTAATCTTATCTCAATATACAAGGAAATTAATTAATTGCAGAACACCGCATTTTTTCATAAATACAATATTGAAAGCATCATATTTAAAATATCTAACACTGAAACCTACTCTAAATCTAAATTTGAGTTTTAACCCATCAGGTTGCAAAGATATAGGGATGCAACTATAGAAATACCACATTTTAAAAAGCTCATAAGGGGTACAATCTGTTTTGAAACCCTCTTTTTTCATTTCTCAGCTATAGGATATCATAGCCAATCCTGTAACTTATACTCCAAGCATGTTATCAAGTAAAATTTGTAAATGAACCTTCAGAGCAAAATGACATTTAAAGAATATTATGTTTCTGAAGTATTTCCGTAAAGCTGAACAGTGAAGGATAGCACGAAATCAAAACTATAAATAGGTAAGATTAAAAGGTAGATAAATAAACTTTAAAACATATCTAAACTTTAAACGAACTTACTGCTCACTCCAATTTCCCAAGCTCTGTATCTTTGCAACCTAATGGTAAAAGCCTTTAATATTTTTGACTGTTAGATCTACCAAAATTCAAAGTTGCATGGAGATACAAGGATGAACAAATTCGAGTTTGAAGCGAGTAAGCATTTTCTTAGTTTTTTTTATGTTGAATGATATTAATCACTTTTTCTATATAATTCATTTCATCTTCTTGAAATAAGAATAGAATTTAAAATTTAAATTTAAATCAAACGTTTAAAAGAAACAATCAGAAATTTTGCATTGAATGTAAATAAGTTCATTTATTGCAAAAAACGTGAATTATGTTAGACCCCTTATCAAGTTATTAACTAATAGGCATACAAGTGTGTAAATCAATTAACCATTATTTTCAAATATTGAAATCAATTGAAAACAAAAAGTTATATAACTTAAACCATGTTTTAAATAATAAAAACTGAAAATATATTATTTACAGTTCCGTTTACTTTACACTCATGAAAGCTAACAAAACATTATTGAATATGTGAAAAACATAAAAAAAATAAGATATAATAAAAACTTAAGTAATTCGACAACTTGTATCCTAACTAAAAATAATCAAATCAAGAAAATAATTCTGGAATTCTAGAGGCCTGGAATGTTTGACTTGTGGAAATTAAACTCCGAACATATATAAAATGGGGTCCTAATTTATAAATTCTAAACAAATATGAATGACCAATATCAACACAAATATGGTCATTAAGGAACTGAGTGCTCGTCACATATTCAAATATTCTAATCCTTATTTCTTTGCAAACTTTGACTATTTGATTTAGCAGACTTTACAGTTTGAAATATCAAAGATCCATGACATCGTGTTGCAAAGATTGAAAATTGCATAAATAAGAAATTAATTCTAATTCTTGAACTCAATTGTTGTTTGCTTTAGATCCGATAGTGCCCAAAACTTTAGATTTTTTAATAAACATGATATGTTTAAATATTCATTCAATTGGAAGTTTAGGATTTGGATTCCAAAATAAAAATAAATAATTTCAACAAATACAAATAGGTTGGTTTGTTGTGAAATATTTCATGCTCTTTCAGGTTTACTTTTAACTTTTCCAAAAACCAAAAGATTGGAGAGAGCCGGGTTAGGCTCCCCAGTTCTCGACAATCTATGGCCGAGCACGCTTCAAGGAGTAGTTCGTCTTCAAGATGTTTTGTCTCTACAATATTTTAATACCAATTGTTTCATCTTATTTTCATTATTAAATAAAGTATTTGTTTACTGTACATTTGTCTTATAATTCGAGCGTGGTGAAGTAGTTTTTTAT
Source organism: Eurytemora carolleeae (assembly GCF_000591075.1). Lineage (NCBI taxonomy): Eukaryota > Metazoa > Arthropoda > Copepoda > Calanoida > Temoridae > Eurytemora > Eurytemora carolleeae. The sequence goes on along the minus strand of NW_019396662.1, from coordinate 49,444 downwards.
TAAGAATATATATTGAGTTTATTTTATTCACTTTAATCTTTTACATTTAACTTTATCAAAAATAAAAATAAAAATGCGATTGGTGGAAGGCCGTGTACTTTTAAAACGGAGTATAAGATAATTATAATATTTGTATATGTTCTCTAGTTTCAATGAGATACATAATAAATTGCAAAATCAAAACTTAAAGGAACATGTCGCTGTAATATAAATTGACCTGTGGCCGAATTTAAAGAATTTGAGCCGAGGTTTAAATCCGCCAAAACCCGGTTTAAATTAAGCGCCGGCTTAAATCTTGAAACATTTGATACAATTTTAAGTGGAACCAACCATATTTAAACCGCGGATTAAATTTAAACCGCCGCTCAAATTCTTTAAATTCGGCCACTGTTAATCAAAACAGGACATGTCCGGATCACATTTATCATAAACATTTATCGGACTCGTCTTTTTTCTTGTTTGAAAAATGTTTATTTCTTACAATTTCCTCCATATTGTTTCCAAAGTAAAATTTAGAAAAACCATAATTAAAAATATTGAAGATAATCAACTCTAAAATCTTGATCTGGCAACGCTTTTAGGGTCACCGTTGTGAATCGGTCATGCTACTTTATAAATAGAGTCATTTGAAATTACATCTACAGACTCTTATCAAAATCCTAAGGCAATAAACTAAATAAAAATAGGTTTACAGCTGGAGTAAAATATATATATATATATATTACAGCCCCTCTTGTTAAATATCTGTTCAATATTTGAATAATCTAATATATTTGAACTAGTGGTTGGTTCATTAATGTTTTCTAGTTTCCTAGTAGAGTCAGATGTTCTAGAAACTCAGTCATGATAATCCAATATAATAGAGAGGTAAACACTGAAATAGGATAAACAGTTAGATAGATGTATAGTTAGTAAATTATAAATTCAGTGCAGTCGTCTCTGAATTGCATCCTTTGTAAAGGTTTTTTTAAATCATTTAACGTAGGAATATGTACATTTTAGGGAGATATCACTCTCCACTAAACCTTTTGTCAATGCACAACAGATTACTGCAATACCCACCGAAAACTCAGTTGAGGGTGATATCCCATCTATAGAAAAATGTCAGATTCACAACAGTATCTTAAAAACCTTTGTAAAAACAAAAATTACGAAGATATCCTTATTCTCCTAACTATAAAATTGACAATTGTTGGATCTCTTTAAAAGAATTTGCGGAGTTTTGTAATTGAAAAGAGTAAATTTACAGAATTTATCTCTGCTTGAGATATAAAAACGACAATATATTCCTCATCGTTAATTATATAAAGGTTCAAACAATGCCACCGTAAATTGGGCTTTATTACATTGACATTCCTTTTAATGTAGTATTTAAAGAAGAGGGGTTTAGATTGGATCAAAAATTAGGAAATTAGAAAGAAATTAGTCACTCGAGTAAGTAATTAATTACATCTGGACTTCTAGTTGCAACTAAGGTATAAAAGGATATATACTGAGCTCCACGTACAGTTGTATACTAGTGAATAAAAGGATATATACTGAGCTCCATGTACAGTTGTATACTAAGGTATAAAAGGATCTATACTGAGCTCCAAGTTTACAGTTGTATACTAGTGAATAAAAGGATCTATACTAAGCTCCATGTACAGTTGTATACTAAGGTATAAAAGGATCTATACTGAGCTCCATGTATAGTTGTATACTAAGGTATAAAAGGATCTATACTGAGCTCCATGAATCCTTATCTATTCTCTACCCGGCTTCCTGCCTTCTCAATGCACACTCTACAGGGATAAACACTCCTCCTATTTATATATAAATTATTCAGAAAACAACCTTTTCATTTATCCTTGAGATTATTTTATTTCAATTCAAACTTTGATATAAACCTTGATAGAGAATACATGGAATACATGACGTGAGAATTGAGATAGATTGATACACAAGGTGTGTTAAGATTGCAAATTTTGCAAGCATCCGTAAATTCTCTATAGGAAAGGTGTGCTAAGAATTGCAAAAAAAATCGCAAACGTTCATAGATTCATCATATAATTGCTGGCAAAATCTTTTAACCATCTGACTTTTAACAAGAAAAAATATTGTTAGAGCTTCTGATTTAATTGAAAACTTATCGTTATGAATTTTGAACTCACGATATCAAATCAATCAAATCAAATCATATATTTACTGGAGTAATAATAAACCATAACAGTTATTAATGGGAGTGACCGTCTATGTAAGGTAGTTGAACGGAGTATGCAGTGTTGTGGAAAACTTCTTTCGGATTCATTTCAGACATATTTAACTTTTTAAAGATCTGTAAATCCTGATTTTGGGCGCAAAACTATTACTTAGGGGGTGGATACGTTTTCAGAATTAGTTTTTTTTAAATTATTAAATAACGACGCCATAAAATGTAAAAGATTTCTACAATAAACTACAGACGTCATGTATAGGAACATGTTGAGAAAATAAAAATTAATCTTATCATCGAAAATAAGTAATCTTGTTCAATTATCAGTTTCTATTTTCTCATTATTCTGGTTTCTCATTATTCACAAAGATTTTCTGCAGATTTTTTAGAAATATTATTAAAAGGAAGACATTTGAAGAATTTGAAGAAATCTGTGAATACATTCAAAGAAAATAAGAAATTCAATATAATAATGAAAACGAAATATTTGATTTTAGCATTGATTTATTGAAAAATGTGTTCCTAACCATCTAATTAAATGACTGTATAATTTTTACTTTATTTTTCGTTGTCGTTATTTAATAATTTGAAAAAAACTAATTCAGAAAACGTATCCACCCCCAAAGTAGGAGTTTTGAACGTCGAATTTGCGCTCAAATTCAGGATTTACAGATCTTTAAAAAGTTTTATGTCTCAAATGAATCTGAAAGAAGTTTTCCACAACACTGCATACTTGCAGTTCAACTACCTTACATAGCCGGTCACTCCCTTTAACAAAACATTAGTTCATTAGAAATATGTAAAACTAGCAGGAGAGCTTTGATAGCTTAGAGCTGTTTTTACAAAGCTCTCCTGTGATTCTCAAGTTATAAATAATTTTTTGAAGAAGGTTAAAGATGTTCAGAGGTGTCATACAGGGGGGGAGGGACTAAGCATCCCCTGGAGAAATTAAACTAAAGTTTAAGGCGGATTTAGATAGGGTTTCCAATCGAAATTTTCACGGAAATTGTGAAGTAATTCTAGAAAGGGTTTTCTTAATTTTCGAGTAAAAATTGCACGAAATTTCGAATAATTGTGCATTGATACACAAAAGCACAAAATCTATGAAAGTTTTTTTTTTACTGGAACTAATTTCCATCATTGTCCAAATATCTAAATCTTTAACATTAAATTCATGCACTCGAATCATGCATCAAATATTACTTAATTTCGTAATCATGATAAAATTATGACTTAAATCCCGTACTCATGCACAATTTTGTTAAAAATAATTATTTTGAATGAATACGCAATTTCGTGCAAAACTGGATTCGTATTGATACGCAAATGTTGCGAAATTTCGTGCAAAAACGCGAAACTGTCGCAAGATAATCTCCTTATTTCATGAAAAGCATAGNGCTCATTACTCAAACATTGATATAATATTTAAAACATTATAAGCTTGGAAAAATAAGTAATTACTTCATTTAAATAGTAAAACTTAAACTAGTAATATTTTTTTAAATACATAAAATTGAAAAGAAACAGGATATTTACAGACGCTAACTTAGACAGAAAATACCAACTAATTCTGACCCTTAGCGGTGATCGTTTTATACAGGGTGTCATATAAATAACGATCTAAGTACTAGGGCTCTCATGACGGTTCAACTTTTTAAATCTATATAAGAAGTAACAATTTGGACAAAAAATATTTAATAAGCTAAAAAATTCTAGGGTTCAACACGAAAAACCTTATGAATATCAATGAAAAATTGCATAATAGATAATTGCTGCAGTGGATGTGGAAAATGACATGTGAAAAAGGGCCTTACTATATTCAAGAGCTAGAGCTGGGAAATCCAGCGTTAACAAAGAAGGAATTCTTTACTGAAAATATAATAAAAACAACGAGAATTACCGATATTTTTATAATCCTTTATGTTTATTTATTATCTGTTATTCGAACATTTAGGAAGGATAACAATTTTCAACGAGGCCAACATCAAAAACTTCAAATTGCAATAGCTTCCTTAGTTTAACTACTACACACTTCTCATAAGTGTTCTCAAAGGTCAGAAAGTTACACAGATTTCGAAAATGACCAAAAATGTAACAATCGAACAAACATGAAGAGTTCTAGTACCTAAAAGATCATGTTTTTTAAAACGTTGTATGTAGGGATCTAGGAAATTCTAGAAAAAAATCAGCATTATGTTTCTGAAACAAAGGAGCGTTCAAAGTTTTGACTCAATTGCTTTCAAATGGTATTTATTTGATTAACGAAAAAATAATTATCATCTTCACAGGATAAGGTTACACAGCACTCTGAATGCATTTAATAATCACAAAAACATTTTTACAATCTATCTTGACTCAAATGATTGGCAAATAACATTCTCAATATGAGCTTGTTTATTCCTATATTTAGAATTATATGTTTTAATTTTAGGAAAAAGGAAATATCTTAAGACAAATAAGAAAATGTCAGAATATCAAAGGTTCTAAAATCAACGCGGCATTATTTTGTAATCATGAGCACTGCAGACGGGACTAGACCCAGATTCTCAAGAGAATTTTCATAATCTTCTTCCTCAAACACCTTCTTAGGGAAGCTCGTCATTAGTTTGACGGGACCTGACGAACCATCTGTTCGGTTCATCTCAACATAGAGACGAACTGCCGAAAGCTGTTCCTTAACACCAAAACTTTGAACGATCGGTTGACCGTTGGATTGTCGGATTTGAATTCTACATTCGGTGTAATCCTTCTTTGGTGTGCTGACAACGACCGCGGCGGCAGGAGCGGGGGCGGCGGCCTGCGCCCCGTCTGGGGACTTCATATTAAACATTGCTCGCCGGGCGATTTTATCCTCTTCTATTCGAGCTAAAATTTTAGCTTTCGCATCTTTTTCTTCCTTCTTCTCCCGTCGACGAATCTCGGCAAGTTTTCGTATTTCCTAAAAAATTGTTTTATCAAATTCAAACTTTTCCTAGAAGCTTTTTAAAGATGTCAACGTAATTTTAATAATCCTTCCGTGTTAAGAGCGATATCAACGATTGAAAAGGATAAACTTTTTATATTATATAAACTACAGTAATTTTGTTTCACCCACCGCGGTTTTTCTAGCGAGTAATACTTGGATTTCTACAGCAAAGAATGTATAGGATTAAATAGTATCTTGGTGAAATCTGGGGATTTGATAGAGACAAACATTTAAGGTTTAATTTCATGAGAAGAGAGAAGGAAGTAGCAAAATATTGAATACCTGCTCTGCGAGCTGTTGTTTAATCTCAGACATTCCCTTCCCCTCAATAACTCTCTTCTTCTCTTTAGCTATTGCCTAAATAAGTTATATTCAAATAACAATTCTTTTCTTTCTGTCAACATGAACATCACGTTTAAAATCGTGAGGGCTGATTTTTTAATATTTATTGTTGGTTTGAATTAATAAAACTACATTGTCAATTTTTTCAATTACATCAATAAGGGATTCATTCTTTATATTTTCCCTGGAAATATACAAATTTCGAGCCCGAACAAGTATTATTCGGATAAAACATTTTGTTTTGAAAAGCTGTGTTAAAGGGGGGGTGTTTACCTCCTTTTTTTCTCTTTCTTCTCTCTCTGCTCTTTTCTTCTTCCTAATCTCTTCCAATTTCTCCATCTTCTCTCTTTTTTCTTCTTCTGTCAGAGGCTTCTTAGGTTCTCCATTCACATCCTACATTAGATTAATTATTTAAAACAATATTTCGTTCGTTTCAGGTTATATAGGATATGTAAGGCCAAAACACGCATACTGTCTCAATCCTTAAGGCACGAAATTTTAAAATAATTATATAGTTAGAACAATTAAAAATTAATTCAAAATTAAACCAAATATTATTTGTCCTAGGGTTGTAATTAAAATTAAAATTTCCACCTAAAAAAGTGTGATAGGAAAGATGGATTGTTGAGGTGAAAACACCATATTAAAGAATATTAATTAGAATAAATTTTCAGGCCCAAAGGGTTTCACTAATATTTACAATTGCTAATTATGAGCAAAAACTGCATATCAAATTTCACCGCGTAGATAAAAGAATTGATTACCAGTGCTCCTGCTTCCTCTTCCTCCTCCTCTTCTTCAGATAGAGGGTCATCCAGGGTATCATCATCAGTCTTAGATAGCAACCATTCCATTGCTGGTTCTACACCCTATACAGTAGAGTATATATAATATATATATACAGGGGTAGTTAGTAAACATATGATTTAGCTAGCAACCATTCCATTGCTGTTTCTACACCCTATACAGTATATATAAATTATATATATATATATATATATAAACAGGGATAGTTAATAAACATATGATTTAGATAGCAACTATTCCATTGCTGGTTCTACACCCTCTTACTCTTACTCTTACTATTTCCCCCTATTGTAAATCCAGATGAAATATTTTTGAGTTTTGTTTATGACTCCTACCTTGGATCCGGTAGCTTTTAGTGCTCTGGCTGCTCTGTTGGGTCCGAACCCCATATCTCCAAGGGTAGCAATCATTCCTGCTTTACCCGACATTTTACTTTCTAGAAAGATTTCAATTTTCTAAATTTGATCAATATTTTACCTTTCGAATACAAAAAAATATTTATTGAATGGAATTATCATATGTATATGTCCTATAATGTTTATCTCGAGATATAAAAGGTTTTGTTTCATAATTGCAATATCATAGCAATTTTACTTCAAGGGAACAAGCGACATAAAAGAATGAAAAACTGGTACACTAAGCAGGATAACAATTATAATAAAAAACTAAATAATTCCAAATATTTTCCATGCTGTAAGACAGTTCCTTCTATGAAATTATATTGAATGCAATTTTAAGAAGTAACAATGGTGCGTCGTATCAACTTGACCCAAGACCAGAACTGGGTTTTCTGCTCGTCTCTTGGTATCTCTGACCGTACTAATAAATAACAAAATGAGATTACAAAGAATTGACAATTAAATTTTAGATAAATGGACTTGGTTCTCTAATTGAAGCATTCTTTTGAAAGAGATTTCATTATAAAAGAACAACCAAGCATTGAAGAAAATCCTTAACATTGTGTTATATTGATTGCAATGTTATATCAATAAAAATGAAAAATTGCTAAAATGTCTGTCTAACTTAAATTTACCTTCTCATACCAAGCAGTATAGACTTCATATTTATGCTTATACAAGGCATATTCCTAAACAAAGATAAATTAACAGTAAGTTTCTAAAAATTAGCTGAAAGGGAAGAGGAGAATATTGTAACCTGAGGATCAGCCCTGTTTGGTGCAACAGGAAACTCAGGCATAGGTGGAACAATATCACCATCTTCATTAGTACTTACATCAATAACTGGATCAGATTCAACACTTTAAACTTGAAACAAGATACAACATATTTTTTGGCAAGTTAAAGTTGACAACATTAAAACTCGGAACAAATTAGGAACAATGAAACATTTTTCCTTCAGGATTTAATGAAGTTTGCAAATTTGTAAGTTTGAATTTAATTCCTGGAGTTTGAGGTTTTCCAAAATTGTGTTTATCCTGCTCAGTTGAAGGTATCCTTTGTTCTTCATGTAAGCGGTAAGTTGGAGATGTGCTCTCATGTTCGGAACTAGGAGAAAGTTTTATCACACGCTCCGGGGAGATATCAGATCGAGCACCGATCTCCAACTGCTGTGTGTTGATCACGCTAGAAATGATCTTTGGAGATGAGAGTCCTGAGGAACATTGATCGTTGATGGACATGAGATCAGAGCTTAAGACTTGGGGAGAACTGGAGTTTAGCGGAGGACTCCATGGAGGACTGGAGTTCCGGAGAGGACTGGCTTTCCGAAGAGGAGGACTGGAGTTCTGGGGAGGAGGACTGGAGTTCCGGGGAGGAGGACTGGAGTTGCGGAGAGGAGGACTGGAGTTTCGAAGGGGACTGCAGATGTTGAGAGGACTGGGGTTGCGGGGAGGACCAAAATATTGAGGAGTAATGGAGTCTTGTGAACTGTAGTTTCTAGAAATGGGTCTATCATGAAATGGTCTAAAACTGGTATTACATGGAGAACTTTTATCATACATAGAGCTTGAGTGTTTAGACTTGTGAGGTGGGCTTGAGTAGGAATGACAGGGGCTATGAGGTGGGCTATCATAAGATTTATGCGGTGGACTTCTACTATATTGCCTAGAGCTCCGTGGTGGACTAAAGTAATCTTGACGTTGATAGCTGTAAGTTGGACTTTCACTACCAATGGGACTACGGCTGCGGAATGAACTAATGTCTGGATGACTAGATCTACCAAGAGTGCTCTCACTGGACCTACTTGGAGATTTACATCTTGAGCTGGAAATTAAGGATATGCTAGGTGGAGGAGGTGGGAGATCATTATCAATCTGCATAGAAGCATTAACTGCATGGTCAGAATTAGATCGGATAATTGGTGGTGGGGGCGGTAATATATCATCAGAAAAGTTACGTTGACACGCAGCAGTGGGAGTTGGAAGTTTGGCCTTAACCCCCGGGCTAAAGGAGACGGGAGACGGCAGGTTGATTTTAGGAGGGAAGCGTGCTAGGCTGGATACTTCAGGATTACTCAAAGCAGGTGAGGAAATTGGAGGGGCTAGAGGTGGTAGATTGTTTAGAGCAGTCTGATGGTTTTGTTTAATAAAAGAAAGAACCCAGCCACCACGATCAAACGTCGTTCCATACAAACTAAAAACAAAGAAACCTAAATTTAAAAAATACAGGAAAAAATTAGAATAGGAGAGTACAAGTAATTCTAACAAAGGGATTTAATTATCATGTGAGATCAAATTATAGAATTCAAAACATTTATAATTCCAGGGTGGCCAAACTTTTTTGAAAAAATCCGTACAATTCGTACAATTTTCGAAAAAAAATCCGTACAATCCGTACAATTTTCAAAAAAAAAACCGTACGATCCGTACATTTTTTTTCAAAATCCGTACAATCAGTGCAATTTTCGAAAAAAAAATCCTTAGAGAACTAGAGAACTAGAGAACTAGAGAACTAGAGAACTAGAGAACTAGAGAACTAGAGAACTAGAGAACTAGAGAACTAGAGAACTAGAGAACAAGAGAATCAAAGAATATAAGATCCAGAGAACCAGAGAACAAGAGAACCAGAGAACTAGAGAACTAGAGAACTAGATAATAGAGAACTAAAGAACTATAGAACTAGAGAACTGAACTTGAGAACTAGATAACAGAGAACCAGAGAACCAAAGAACCAAAGAACAAGAGAACCAGAGAACCAGAGAACTAAAGATCTAGAAAACTAGAGAAATAGAGAACTAGAGAACCAGAGAACCAGAGAACCAGAGAACTAGAAAACTAGGGAACTAGAGAACTAGATAATAGAGAACTAGATAATAGAGAACTAGAGAACTAACGGTGTATTTCCAGGTTAAAAATCCGCACAATCCGTACAATTTGAAAAAAAATCCGTACAATCCGTACAATTTTAGGGTTACAAAATAAAACCGTACAATCCGTACATTTTGGCCACCCTGTAATTCCAAGATAGAATAGAACTTACTTGGTCATGGTGTTCAGCCACCCTTTCTGTTCAATAGACAGACTTGACTCATTGAAGGAACGGAGCGGATTCAATCCCGGATACAATACAGGTTTGTGGATCAGTGGCGGAGGCTGAAGAGGCGGCGGCTGATGGAGAGGCTGAGGCTGGTAAAGTGGCAGAGGTTGATTCTGTTGAAGGAAAGGAGATATTTGAAGGGATAATGGCAGTTTATTCGCTGATGGGGGAGGAACAGATAGGTTGAAGCTTAAATCACTCTAAAATGAAATAGATAAAAATATAACTTACCAAAAACTAGACCAAGAGTAAAGACTACGATCTGTACTGAGACCAAGAAAAATAACCAAGACATACCCTAGAACCACACTAACACTCAGCCTAAAACTTAGACCAAAAAAACAGGACCAAAACCAAACTAAGACTAAAACCAATACAAAACCAAGACCAAGCCAAATAACGAACAAAATCAAGACATCGACTAAGACAAATTTCCAAAATCATTATAAAGATTTACCTTCAATTGTTCTGAAGAAACTCTTACAAACAGAATGACCACAAAGAAATGCGAAGTATGCGGAAACAGATCGACTGAGTTTACTAATATCTTCAATAACAAGGAAATCAGTGATGAAGATATATGAGATGTAAAATTTAAAAAAAATAATTAATACTAATTAATAAATAATTACCGGCATGAATGGAGCACCAGCAAACATTGCAGAAGTGGGACGTGTAAGATCAACCAGAGTCTTGAGGGAACACCTTAATAAAAAGTTTTTTCCCCTTATTTAAAATTTCAGATAAAACTTCATTTATTTATTCCCTTGAATATTATGTCCCCTTCAATTAAAAGTCCTTAACATTTTTATTTACTCGCGAAAATATTCCTATCATATCGAGGGAGAAACTGTTTATTTAGGGTGGGTTTCAACAGAATATGTACGTACCCTTGATTTGTCAAGATAACGGCAATTAATTACCTGAAATCACTTGACACATAAACAAGCTTTGAGATTCGAGATATAGCGCGAAGCGCTCGAATAGCCTTCACAGGTAAACCAGTTCTGGGAGGATCTACAAGAAGGATTATAAAAGGAGCGCTTGAAAATTTTGAAAGATGGCACTTTGATTATAACTTGTAAAACAGGCATATGAGATAATCCAGGCAAGAAGGATCCGGTGTATTGTATATTTACAGGCTGCTCGGCCAGTGAAAAACTTTTCCAACATTTTAAAGGTTCTTTGTGAATGATTTAAGAAATGCATTTTAACATTGAGTCGAAAAACACAATAATCCAACATTCATGATCTAACTTTTGAGTTTCGATACATTATTTTGATACTTGTGAGTGATAAATAATTCAAGTACACTCAAATTAATTCTTGTGAAACATATGTCTGTTCAGAAATAGTTTTATGAGAACATTAACATTTATATTAAAAAAATGTACAAACCTAATACTGCAAGTACCTCAGGACAAGTTGCATGCTTTATCAGGTTTTCTAATCCTTCCTCTACACTACCTAATGGGACAAATTGATGTTTACTTTATATTAACAATATGAAAAGTTAGTCGTGTGATTGTACCACCGCTTCCCTCACCCCAAATAACTTTTTCGGCACAAAGTAAAAAAAGTAAAAAACAAAAGAAGGATTCTTGTAAAATCAGTGAGAAGGCATAACCAGTAAAATAAATAGATTCGATGAAACTTTACTATAAATTATTTACCTACAACATATTCAGCGTTAGCAATTTTATTTGAGAGAACGTTATGCTTAGCGTCAACAATGGCATCACCAGATTTATCAATTCCAAGCAACTGAAATTAAATGGATAAATGTGATTTGAAAATAATTTTTTGGTAAAAATCTTTGTGGTTTTATAATTTCAGGGACCGTATTTAATAAACTTTGTGGAAGGTCGCTAAGTCACCTACCGCCGGTTCATATTCTGAATCACCAATTCAAACTTCACTTCACCTTTGAAATTCCTTATATTCAGTCTCAAAAGTCATAAATATAATAACTAATTTGAGCAATATAATTTTGATTTCCAGCATAAAACCCCTGTTTTCTGTTTAAATAACTTCAATAGATTTACCTGGCCAGCCCATTTGGATAAAGATATCCCTATAGCACCTGATCCACTGCAAATATCCACCAAGGTGGAATTAGTGCTCAAACCTAAGAAATCTATTAGATCAATTCTGCCAAATCAATCAATAAGTAAATTAACTAACCATAAATCAATAAATCACCTAAAAAAACTGAGTCAACAAATTAATCAATTAATAAAATAAATTAAATTACAATTCATTTAATTAATCAATCAAATTAATTTATTTTTCAGTAAATAAATCTATTGATTAATAAATCATATAAAAATTGAAGAAATTAATTATTAAATCAATCTGTCAATAAGTCAATCAGTAAACCAACCAATCAATCCATCACTAAGTTAATCTATGTATATACTTTGGTTGTCTGTTTGTCTGTTTATTGGAAATAAACGTCAAAACAGCTGAACCGATCGGAACCAAATTTTGTGTGGGACCTCACATAATATGAGAAAAAGTTAACAATTGAAATAAAAGATGGGCGCAAAGCACCCTGAAAGCCTAGTTAAATGATAAATAAAGGGGGGGGGGACATAAGGCGTAAGTAATCCGAAAAACTTAAACAGTGGTTAAACATAACCTAGCATAGTTGTAGGACGCTGATTTTTTCATGCGAACTCACTAATATGTATTGTAACTGCAACATGCAATTTCAAATAGATCTGAGCAAATGTGCGCGCGCGCTTATTGTAAAAAAATACGACTTTTTCACATTTTCAAATGCTTTACACCGTTAAATGAACTTGAAATTGCATCAAGACGCGATTGAACAAGAAATTCCTGAAAAGTTTGCGCCCTAGAGCCACAATGTCCCGCATGCGCGCGCAATTAAGAAAACATATAAATAAATTTTGATTCAAGTTGGACCTAATTCAAACAAAAGTATCATGCGATATATCAAACTACAGGTAAATTGGGACTAGGAGTTTATTTCTGAGGTCAAAATTGACTTTGAAGCATTCTGACCGGCACGCAAGTAGCCAGATGTCACATTATGGGTCATCTTATAAAAAGTTTTATATGCCCTATATCTATTTAAAGGTAATTGGGCACGAGGATTCCATTTCTTGGGGTAAGAAATCTTTTGACCACTCTGATCGGCGCGCTAGTAGTCTACCGTTACGTTATGGGTCATCATACAACAGACTTAGCATGTTGTATGTCGATATATAGGTAATTGGGCACGAGGATTCCAATTTTTGGGTATTAAATTTCGCAAGACCACTATGTCCTAATATACCACATACAAGGTAAGCTCGTCCTTATATGCCACATACAAGGTAAACTCGTCCTACTATACCACACACAAGGTATCCTTGTCCTGATATACCATATACAAGGTGTCTTCGTCCTAATATACCACATACAAGGTAAACTCGTCCTTATATGCCACATACAAGGTATACTCGTCCTACTATACCACACACAAGGTATCCTTGTCCTGATATACCATATACAAGGTGTCTTCGTCCTAATACACCACATACAAGGTAAGCTCGTCCTTATATGCCACATACAAGGTATCCTCGTCCTACTATACCACATACAAGGCATCCTTGTCCTGATATACCATATACAAGGTGTCCTCGTCCTAATATACCACATACAAGGTATACTCGTCCTAATATACCATATACAAGGTATACTTGTACTAATATACCATATACAAGGTATACTCGTCCTGATATACCATATACAAGGTATACTCGTCCTAATATACCATATACAAGGTATACTCGTCCTAATGTACCACACACAGTCAATTTATCTATCAATCAATGAATAAGTATATTAATTAACAAATCAATTAATGTAATAGTGAACTATTCAATCAATCAATCCTTTAATTAATCAAAAATGGTAATTTATCGACGAATCAGTAAATTATCACATTTCAAACTCGGTCAATCAATTGATCTTTGTATCATTTATCGACCTAAGCAACAGATGTGATTTACAATTATAAAAGTTTACCTAATGTTTGTGAAATGGTTTGATAAAGAAGATGAGCTCCGTGTGTGTTGATACAGAGATATGAACGCGGGGATACTGTTAGTTCAATATCATGAACATACTCAGTTATCCTCTCCTTCCCATACAGATGCTCTACAAGATTGATAAACTTGTAGCAGTATTTTAAAACCCCTGCGCCGGGGGGAGGGGGAGAGTTTTAAAGGAATGGCAGGAATAAATAAAAATTTGACATCAAAAGGCAAGCTTTTCATCCTTTTTCATAATATTCCCCGAAAAGTTAAAAAATTTCCCCTAATAATCCTTAATTTTTCCCAAGTCGGCTAACACTTAGAGGGAAAGATATTTTCAAAAAAGGGGCAATGATTGATCAAGAAAATGTACATCCCTGATTTGTAGGGAATATATTTTAAGTTTAACAATGATTTTCGATACTCAGATAAAAAAAAATTGGATACTGGTAAGTTTTTCATCTTTTTTGATACATTTCCCCTAAAAATCATTTGTTTTCCCTAAATCAGAGAAACGCCTAAAAAAACTTAAATCTCCCTGACATAAATAAATAGATCGATTACTCGATAAATGTAAACTGTATGTTTACATTCTTGTAGTTAAAGGCAAATAATCGGTGTGGCTTCATTTTGAAAATTCCCCCGCAGATTGTGATTGTAAAAATATTATTCCCCCTTTATCAGACATTAGTTACAGTATTTAAGGTTGAATAACTTACCTAATGTCCCAGGTGCTGTTGAGGTTTTCTGAGCCCAGTATAAAGATGTTAAATCAGACTTAATTCCTCCACCTTAATTCCATTATATTCATAAAATCAAATCATAATTCTGGCGAATCATAGTTTTTCATATGTGATTACATCTTGGGCGTCTTTTATATTAAAAAAAAAACCAATAATTAAACTATATTCCCGAAACTAAATGAGCATTTTAAAATGTATTTGGGGTTTCCTAATAATAAAACCGCTGTAGAAATTATTTCCGTTTTTTTCTCTTTATTCGACGAATTCAGTTTTAGTTAGACACACAATTACGTTTAAAGCTGCGACGGATCCATGCAGTGAAAAAGTAATTACTGGTTTATACCTTGAGCAAAGAACATTATAAGATCTTCTTTAGCTGCCTCTAGTCTGTTCGTAGATAAATCCTGAAAGATTAGGTATACAAAAAAAAACACTAAAATGTAACTTCCACAAACTTATTAAAAATATTTCCCCAAATACTTTTTAGGGTTTTTAAAAGAGAAATTAAACAACGTTTATCTACGATAAAATGTGAAAAAAACATGCTCAATAATGTTTCATGATCAATATTACTCACCAGTTTAACATAGTAAACAACCAGCATAGTCTCCGAGTTCTGAGATGTTCTCACCAAAGCTGAGCTCCATCCACCCTCACCACTTCCCTGAAGTTAATTAACAAATTAAAAAATTTAAAGTATGAACAAATAATCAACATTAGAGACGTAATTATTCTTACAAAGTTACAAACTAATGATGAAGCCAGGATGAGGACGTATTAAGTACAGACTTTTGAGAACACACATCTGAGAATGCGCTACTGCGGACGCACGAAAAGTGTTGCATACATTAAATTAAAGAAAAGATCGTACTAAATCCCCAACGTGGAATCCCCAGACCGGTATCGGAAATAATGGGCTCAGTCAGACTAAGTCCAAAACCCGGTCAATCCGGCACCCTGATATTCTCCTCCGGGGCAATTCTACCAAAGTGCCGTACTACCGGGCGCAGGCCAGCCAATCAACTGGTTGGCGAAAGTGTACCCTCCAATCAAATGTAAGGGGAGAAGCAGCACCTGGATGTTTTAGTGATGCTATTATATTTTGCCATCGTTCTAGGACTGAGTGAATACTCTTGGCACGTTCTTGTAACTTTGGGACTCCAGAATTGTACGGGCATTGGGCACTGTGAGTGTAACTGACCCATCGGATTTGGTCTCCTGTAACCCAAACCTGCATCTCCTACTATGATTCTATTAAACAGGGGGGATGATAGTTAACTACCTAAGTGTACACCTAGGACAGTTTACTGATAAAGGATATTAAGAGATTATGGCATATTCATACAGTACACACATCAAATATGCAGTACGCTTTTGGAATATGGGGAGGTTTTGTATCTTACATTTTACTCAGTATTCTCAATACTGTTTATTAACCGTTAAATATTGATCAGTAAAAGACTGCAATATAGTACGTCTTCCTGTGAAAATGTTATTCTGCACATAATAAAAGAGCAGTGGATTGCAATAGTCAAATGAAAAACAAAATCTCCTAGCTGGATATGCAGTCGGCATTTTGAAAAAAATGCTATAGTAGTCAATATTAGTTTGAATTATTAGTGTTCAAGGTTTCCTTTAAAAGTGTAATTGAAATATGTGTAGCTGGAAAAGTGTTGAATTCTGATAATTTCCTCCATTGTTTTATTATAGCAAACTCCGCAAGTCACTTTCCAGAGAAATCACGATTAAACTAATCTACTTTCAAAGAGAAAATTATCTCGTACCTTCGTAATTAGAGGTTTAAGGGTACCAATGTGAACCATACATCCCTCTCTATTTAACGGAAAAGTTGAAATAATATCTATAGTTTTATTAATAGTTTTTGATTGAAAACCCTTTCCTGCTTAAATGAAAATAAATATTTTCAGAAATCACCCCCGAGTACTGTAATATACTCCGGGATTCATCCTCACTTCAGGATTGATCCTTACTCCAGGATTCATCCTTACTCCAGGATTCATTTTTCCCCCGAATTCTTCCTTATTCCAGGATTCATACATACATATTTAAAAGTATTACCTCGTCATACGATGATAAAACAGAGGACTGTAAATGAGATTCAAGTAGGTTTACGACAGCTTTCATCTGAATAATTATATATTTAATAAACCTGAAAACTATATATAAATCGAATGTTTTATGAACTAAATTCTTTATACTTAAAACTAAGTTTACAACTTTCATCCATAAATAAAAATATTATATTTCATACGGTATACACTGTACAGGTAGGTATTGTACACTGTACTATGTACATTGTACAGTATATCTGTGTTGGTACATGTCTAAGATGGTGTACAGGTACTACAGTGTACAATATAACTGAGTTGGTACATGTCTAAGATGGTGTACAGGTACTACAGTGTACAGTATACCTGTGTTGGTACATGTCCAAGATGGTTTACAGGTACTTCAGTGTACAGTATACCTGTGTTGGTACATGTCTAAGATAGTGTACAGGTACTACAGTGTACAGTATACCTGTGTTGGTACATGTCTAAGATGGTGTACAGGTCCTACAGCAGAAGTCTCTGAACCTGGGTCTAATTTGAATCCCACACAAACCTGGCAATAATTACAATATTTGAGTAAAAGTAAAATGAATTAAAAGCTATTTTTCCCTCACAAGAGCCGAATCATCCCCTCTCTCTCTGCATATGATGTAAATTACCTTATTTGTTTGAGGATCCTTTCCAATAGTAAACTCACACTTGTTCCGGTATCCTTCTAATACTGGGGACTCCTTTAGTATGGTATCATCATTACTATACAGAGGTGTTCATGAAAACTCATTTTATTTAGTTTATTTCAAGCAAACTGCTGGGAGTATTCTGGCCCCCAGGCAAGCACACCCCTCAGTACTTCCCCTATACAATACTCATTATCCTCCTCCCCTCTTCTGAAAATCATTTTCCTAGTAGCAATTTCTAATTCATAGCTGCACCCTGCCCCATAAAATTAAGAACGCTGTTCTTGATTAAAATTTTTTTTTTTTAAATATTGCCAAAAGTTAAGAGCATTTTCCAAAATTAAGATTTTAAAGAATATGTTTTTGATATCGTGAAAATTTTTATAAATCTTACAAAAATTGGAAAAAATGAAAAAATTCTCTTTTTTTTGTCAAAATTCTTCTTCAAATATAAAAATTTGAATATTTTCTTCGAAAGTTCAACATTTGTACTTTTGTAGATAATATGTGTTTACTATATGTTTAACAAATGTCATTTAAGCAATAACCTAAAAAATAACATAATATTGTACAGAACTGCAGTTAAAGTATAATTGATATTTAAAGAGATTTTTTTGTCCCCAGGACTTGGTCGGGTTGTTACGATCGAATCTCGGAATTTTTCTATTGCGAAAGTTTGGTGTTGTCTGGGTTTCTATTGATCAACCAGGAGTTGTAATCTGGGAGCACATTCATCAATCCACGCTTCATTCATACTGAGAAGAGGGTTGACAAGATTCCAGTTGCCTAAGGGCTTCTAAGGCCTGAGAATATGGAGTGCAGGAATTCTTCTGATTTACTGGAATGAGGCCCGGGTGCCATACAGATAGGAAACATCACACTCATTGCTCCCTATCTTTGGTAAGCCCGGATTGGATACCCACAGGTACCTATAGCTGGCAACCATAGACTCTCCCTGCTTGTCCATCATTCCTTACTTCATCACCATTCACTTGGATCAATCCATATAAAGCTTCTTTCTTCTATATATAAATTTGGCTTGTCTGTCTGTCTGTCTGTCTGTCTGTTTGTTTGTATCCAATAAACGTCAAAACGGCTGAACCGATCGGGCCCAAAATTTTTGTGGGACATCTAGGGACCCCAGGGAAGGTTTATGAAAAATCAAAATTTCCAATATTTGTCTCCATCAAAATTCGATCGTCATTAAATTTTTAAAAATTTTGAAAATCCGCGAAATTTTTTGTGAAAATCCGCGAATTATTTTTGTTTTGTTTTACGATGTACACAAAGAGAACATGTTCACAACTAATTTAGAAGATGGGCGCGAAGCGCCCTCTAAGGCTAGAAAGAAGGGCGCGAAGCGCCTTGAATTTCTAGTGTTGAGTAGAAAGCACGCACCCTTTCGCTGCGAGAGTTGTTGACAGCCGTCCCTCTGTCCTCCTACATCCGTCAGGTGGTCATAACTGCTTAACCAGATGTTGGCTTCAGATGTTTTTGAATCCACAGGTTTGTGTGGAGTACAGGAATCGAACCCGTGAACACCAGTCTGGACACCAATCCAGTTACTGGCTGTGGACAAGTGTGCTTAACTTCAGTGATCTAACAATAACTGTTGGCCCACACTCTCCACCCCACCCCACAAAAATTGATATTAGTATATAGATAAGGTGTAAGGCTTAAAAAAGAAAACGTTGTAAAATCATCAGCTTCCATTCAAAATTTTCTCGCACACTCGTCCAAGTATGATTGTTTGATGCAAATTGCTGTTAGTCGAATAGTTTGATGCAGAATGTCTGGATTTCTAGCTTCTCTCTCTTTTTTGTCAATTTGTTGTGAGAGTCTGGGGGAGCAATTACTAACAAAACTCTTATTTTTGAAGGTATTAAAATATTTTTGATGAAAATGTTGGGACAAAAATTTTTAGGTGAACAAATTTTAAGAACTTATATTCTTTCAAATATACACCTGTTACTATTCTAATTTTAGAGAAAATAATATGAATACAAGGTAGAAATAGTTACAAGGTGTCACGTTAAAAAATGTCCGGGCTACTATATCGGTATTAAAAGAATGGTTAACGTAATTTCAAGTGACAATCCATGCAAAGATGTCAATAAACAATGGCCGAATCACAACGATACCCTTAAAAGCTATGTCTGATCAAGCTTGAATTAGATATCAATGTTTATAATTTCGAAAAAAATACTGAGTTACCAATTAGGATGAGACTAAAACTCTTATCTTAAGAAATCTCAGCTTTTTTGTTCCATTTTAAAATCTCTTTAATTTAATGTATCCAGCGGTATGAAAAAAACTTTAAAGAACTGTTTGAACTAACAACTTTTAAACATAGAAAAACGACAATATCTTCCATATTATTGATGATATAAAGGTTTCAAGATTATTGTCATCTTTGCATGGAAGGTCACTTGAAATTAGTCCCATTAAACAAATTTGAAATTTTCAAATTCAACAGTATCTTTAAATTTCAATATCTTTTTTTGAGGGGGGGGGTAAATATTTTATCATACTATGGATCCATAGGCTTTGAGACAAATTATTATGCTAGTATTGATAGAAATTTCTTGAAATATTGCGGGAAAATAGCTTGAATATATTTTAACCTTCATTTTTTCAATTCTGGCGCAGTGTCCCATGTTTATATGTTTCTGGTGGGACAACCAGCGACCAGCTTCAGGACTGTATTCAGATATCTCCTGCACACGAAATTATACTTCTAAGCATAAACTCGAGAGAATAAAAATATTAAATAAAATATTTTTCGAATATTGACCCCCCACTTCGAACGGGGTTAAACAAGGAAGACGTTTTGCTCATTACAATATTAAGTTATTTCATTTAGAATACGAAAAAGCGGGCGGAGAATACTGAAAAAAAAACTTAGAATGTTTATAAAAAAATTCAATTGACTTCTCCTAAAATAATTCAAATCCAGCTTTTTTATAAATTAAAAGACATATTAAGTCCATTTTCTTAAGTCTTCAATGGAGCAAGAAAAAAATTCTAATTTAGCACATTCCCTACATCTAAAATGACGATACTATATTTTCATTTTCAGTATTTTTAAGCGAGTAAATATTTAAAGCCTAGTATATAACTTTCCTTATGAAGATCATTTACAATCTGTTTCACCATTTCTTCTTTCTTTTCTACTTGTTTCTTATATTCAATGTTTGCCAGGGGGGTAGTTGCTTCCAACACCTGAATAAAATTATTGCAAGTTTAACAAACGTAAAAAGTATCAATTGAAAAAAAGATCGAAAGATTAGGTCATATTTTAAAAAAATCATAAATGCCCCCCCCCCCCCCCTATATGACATAGTCTTCTGGTTCTTAGATTATCTGTTTTTGGTGCAGGAGGTTGTTTCCGGCCGAGTGCGAGACGTTTTTTAGATTCCACGGGCACATAAGCCGGAACGTGGGGGATAATTCTGAAAAATATACACCCCTGACCCAAAACGTGAATGTGATTTAAAATTATGTCTTGCCCACCTTCTTTTCAACCATACTTAGTCCAGGTGCAATTCTTCTAGGACGGGTTTTATCAAGTTCATTTTCTTGTTTTCTGTCTTGCCAATCATCGTCTCTTTTCCATTCACCATCTCTTCTTCCATCCTGTTCTGGATACTTCCAATCTTCCTCTTCTTTCCACTCCTCTCTTCTCCTTCCCTCCCATTCTCCTGCTCTATCATATTCTCTACTCCTCCCCCGTCTTCCTCGTTCTCCCCAGTTTTCTTCTACTCCTCCTCCTCTCCCTTCTCCCGCGTCATATCTTGGGCCTGCTAGTTCATTCCTTTCTCCAGCCTAGATTGAGTAGATTTAGTATTTTTGTTTTAAGAAGAATTCAACTTAATTCTTATTTCTAAATTATATGTGATCCATTGATAAAGAATAGTACCATGAACGACACACAAGGGTAAACGATAGAACATACTTAGACATCTTTCTGCTTGGCATTAGACAATATGCTTGCTTGTTTATTTCGTGAAAAAATACCCTCCCTTTATTGATTAACAAATATCAGTTATACAGATATTTTTTCTTTGTTCTTTAAATTAGGTTATGGCAATTTAAGTGAGATGTGAACAGTTCCTCGAAGTAATTAAGAAAGAAAAACTTTTTGTTTCTAAAAAAATAATAAAATGTTTGATAAAAATGTACAAACCGGTTGCAGTGTCGAAGAATGATCAAATTTACATTCGTAGTTGGAACAACTTCCAGATCGGAGAAATGCAAAGCAGGCAGCTTTCTTCAAAGTGTGTTGATAACTTGAAAACAAACACATTGGTATTAATATTTTAAAGAAAATAAATAGGTTAAAATGTTCCGAGTTTTCCCCTCCCCTCACACCTTAGAAATTACCTTCCCTTCCCCAAAAATTTTGAGTGTTAGTAAAATATAATATATAATATAATATAATTCAGAATTTAAAAGCTTTAAAGTCTAACCTACATGAGTTTCCTTTCATGCAACGCCCTGTGTTCTGGTAGGCGAAGCAAACCTTAAAACAAATTATATTAATCACAAAAAAATCTCTTAACACAAATCAGTGGTCTTAAAAATAGTGATCAAGTGAAAAAAAATGTAAATTGTTTCAAAAATATTAACATAATAAAGATTCTCGCCCATAAATGTATTTTTTTTTAATATTCATACTATATTTTTCTATAGCTGGCAAAACGGCTAAACCGAATTGACAAAAAAATTTTTTTTTCAAAATTCGGTTTTTTAATTCCACGGGCAACGCCTTGCACTCAAGCTTATCTCATTTAAATGAATTTCAAAGAGATTTGAAAACAGTGCTTAGGATCAATTTCATTTTGATCCAGATCCGGATCCTGGATCCGGACTGGAAAAAAATTGATCCAGATCCAGGTCATTTCTTCAAGATATAATGAAATTTTAAACAAAACAGAATTTTCGCATTTTTTTCTCGCTAATTTTGATAATTAAACTTTATGTACCATTTAGAAATCAGGAAATTTTTAAAATCACTCTTTTTCAATATTTCATAATTGAATTATTGCAGTTTTTGGTTGATATTTTGCCCCTTGGATCCGGATCTAAGAAGCCAAATCTTGCAAATTCAACGCATCCGGATCATATTCACTGTTTGAAAATGATTTAGTAAAAACATTTGCCTTGTACGATACGTACTAAACTGTTAAAAACAAAAAAAAACGTTATTAATTTTCAAGACCATACTGTACAAACATACCTTAGCTGGTTTAGATGAATTTCCAGTCAAGAGGGAGTTGTCCTCGGAACCAGATTTGATCAAATCCAATTTGGGAACTTTACCCGAAACCTCTCCTGATATTCCAGACAGGAGAGGTCTTTTCATAATGCTTATTTCAGAAACAGGATGCTTCCCTTTATCCGCATCTTTTTGTTTATCACTAGACTGATTCCCTATATACACATCCTTGGTTTTATCAGTAGACTGTACCACTTTATTCTCATCGTTCTGTTGATCAACACTAGACTGATTACCTAAATCCCCCTCTTTCTGTTTATTAACGGTAGACTGCATCCCTGGATCCTCATCTTTCTGTTTAAAAAAAGTAGACTGCTTCCCTTGATCCTCATCATTCTGTTTATCAGCAGTAGACTGCTTCCCTTGATCCTCATCATTCTGTTTGTCAGCAGTAAACTGCTTCTCCGGATCCTCATCTTTCTGTTTATCAGCAGAAGACTGTTTACCTTGATCCTCATCTTTCTGTTTATCAGCTAACAATCGATTCACATCATGTTTATAAACACACTTTGATCTTCTACAGTTTCCTTTCAAGAAGTCCTTACAATCAGCTGTATCGTCATCATGTTTTAACCAACATTTTAGTCTATTGCACTTCCCATTCAAGAAGTCCTCGCAAATCTCTATATCAGAAACATCGATATTGACAGGTTCGACGGAGGCAACATGCGAATATATGCATTTTTTTCGAGGACATCTTCCTTTTAAAAAATCCCTGCAAACTTCAAGGACAACTTCTAGATTGGTATCACCTGGATGATGATATTTACAATCAGTTCGGAAACATTTTCCTTTCATAAAATCACGACAAAGTGCCCTTTTAACAACTGGTGAAGAACTTGATTCCTGGGGCTTGTCCTTATTCACTGTTTGAACTGTTGGTTTCACTAATCCCACAAGGGGGGCCGCACTCTTCGATACTTGTAAGCTCTGTTCCTCTCCGTGAGAAAATTTACAAGTTTGTTTTTTACAAGAACCATTTTGGAAAGCAAAACAAATCTGCACTGCTTTTTGCTCTTTGGTATTGAGTGTTGTGCCCTAACACAAATTCATTATTAGGATAATCTTCTGTTTACAACTAGGCTGAAGGAATATACAGTTTTATATAGTTTCCACTAAGGATGAGACTTTAACGATGACTAAAACTGATTATTTATATCTTTACTAATATATTTATTTATATCTAGGAATATACCGTTATTTTCAATAAAAAAATAGTCACATAGAGTTATATTTATTATTGAGCACTGTCCAACCTTTTCTTCTGAATTCAAGATGATTTCTTCCGGCAAATCTATCATCATCTGAGCTTCTTTTAACAGATCTTTCACAACTTTAAGATCTCTCTTCTGCCGATCCATTGGACCTGGATCGTCATGAAGTTGTTCTTTTTCTTTTCCCTGGAGTTCAGAATCAAATTTAGTTTGCTCACCAATTTTTCCCCCGTTATTAAAGGGAATTATTAAACTGTTCTCATCGTCATCATCATGAAAATTGTCATTCTTATGTTGTGATAAATTGTATGGTTTAAAACTTTCGTTAGACATTTTAAAATGTAAATTTCGTGATTCACAGGTAAGTACGATAAGTGATAACTATATTTTCTAATTTTTTTAAAATCCGGTTAAGTTGAGTTAACAAATAACAACCGAAGTCCGAAGTTCCGAACCAATTCCTGCAATTTTGCCGCAACATATTCCATTAAATATTTTTGAGTCGTCTTCGATTGAAATCAATGAACTACAATTTATTTTATTATAATTGATGAGGATAATGAGAGGACTCAGGATCTCCTCATTATAAAATTAAAAAATTCATCAGTGAGGGATGAACATCTTGCAGCACTTGCACATTTAGGGGGTATAATGAAGAGGGGGGAGGGGGAAGGGATAGTACGTACCCCACCGTGAGACCAAGTTTGTATATCAATTCCTATAAATTAAATAATTATCCATTTTTAAACTGATGAACATAAAAAGAGAGAAAGGAGCTTTGATTTGGAGGATTTGGAGTAGATTTTTTATTAATAAAATTTTTTTAAAAATTTTACATTATTACTGACAACCTCCGAATGTCGGCCTCCTTTTCTCTCTCTCTCTACCGACCCAATCCTCCAGATATATACATATATTTAGTATATATTGTTGTTTTTCTACTTTCAGTCACAAACTTTCTCAGCTGATCAGATGTTTTTATGTTTTGGTACAGTGATAACCAGAAAACTCTGAAATAGGAAGACGACTTTATAGCAATATTACAGTGTATTCGATGTTGTTAGAAAGCAATAATTTTACTAGACACTTATTAAATCCCAGTTCAAGTGAAATGAATGTTTACGCTGAACAATTTCTGTTTCCTGTGCTAGTCAGTAATCGGACTATAAAATCATAAATTTGAGTTTAGACGTATGTCTTCCTATTCCAGAGTTTTCTGGTTATCACTGTATGAAATATTAACTATAATCTGGTATTTTCAATGTATAGAATAATGAATTGCATACACACTCCAGACTATACCAGATTGAGATGTATTCGGTTTCACTTTCTATTTGAATTTAAACACGTGTTCGTCTATTTATAATTACTCAACAATCTGTAAAATTAGAAGTGTCTTTTTATATTCTTCGCTCAAAACGTATAAATGCCGACAAAAGGAAATAAAAGAGAAAAGGCGAAAAAATATATTTAATAGGTCAAATTGTGATCGAAATCACAGTTCTCTCGGATGCAGTTAATATCTTAATCTTAAACAATTAAAATGTAAAATTGTAATTAGAAATTTTGTAATGCCAATGGAAATGGAAATATATTTTTTTAAAGAGTAATATGTCTCAGTGAAAAAATTGTAAGTGCAGCTTTAAGGTAGAAATATTTGTACATTATAAGAGTAATTTTCTGTTTTGAACACTTAAAATACTCACTTTTAATGCTTATTTCTTTTTTAAAAATTTTCGGCCCTCGCTCACTACGTTTCGCTCGGTACTTTATACCAAATATTAATCAGACTTTGACCCCCCCCTTTTTCAAAAGCTGGATCCGCCCCTGATCCTTTGTGGGTAAGGTTAACCCTGCATATATTTGTGTATTGTCTGTTTGGTCTATACAATTCAGAATTCTCGCAAATTCCGCATACATATATGCATTATGAATGAAAATGATTGGATGATAATTAATGCTAAAAATTGGGTGTTTAAAAATATTTTTAGCGACTCATCATTCCTCCTACTTTTGAATGATATCAAATTACGACTATTTAGCTCCTATTGATATTTGTATATAATACAGTAAAGTCAGACATCAGCATCTCATTCTTTTTTTTAAACAAAACTGAAAATTAATTTAAAATATTGGTGAACAAATATTCTCCAGGAGGATGATTAAGGATTATATTGATGTTTGATATGCAGAGAATCACGATCGGGTTGATTTTGAAGGATGTGGAAAATGTCCAATCGACATTTTGTCATTGTAAAATGAAAATGTTTATATATACATGAAGTACAAAAATAGAATCTTTAAAATGAAAAATGGCAAATTTATTTACAGACAATTTTATAAATCAATTATTTTTAAATGCCAGTCACGAAGGCTTGAGTTTGGAGATAGTAAAAGATCATTTTTTGTGTTTTTTTCAAATTTGTATTTAATTATTCATTGCACCGCCGTTTTGTAATCTTTCTTTTTATTACAAACTAACTGAAGTGCCAGGCGTTGCCCGTGGAATTTTAAAAATAGAATCAAAATAAAAACTTATGATTTATTTAGCTAATGCATCACTCATCCCCAAAGGTATCCATGAGTTTCCTCACTAAAATTCAGCCCATTTGATTCAGCCGTTTGGCCAGCCATAGCAAAAATATAAATTAACGAAGAGCAGTAATATATATATATATACAATTATATACTCCTACTTTTTTCAAAATAGATAATATTACATGTCATAAGAATTTTCTGGACCTTTGTCCTTTTTTTCATCTTATAGAATTTAAGTTTAAGTTGAGTTTTTCATTTTCAAAAATGTCATTTACTAATCTCTAGTTTAAAAATTATTACTAACAAAACAATAACATAAAATGACGATTTTTTTTAGAAACAATGCTTTTTTTGCTAGTTTTGTTTGAAGGAGAGATAAAGTATAGTACATGCAAGGCAATTGTACTGTATGTGTATAACCTTTAAAGTATTTTAGACTTACACTTGATATCCAAGAAGCTAAATGTTTGAATTTTTGAATGTTCATGAATCTAGGGGGGGGGGGGGGTAAAAAAATTTCACCCCCCCTTGATTTATTTCTGTATACGCCCTTGTCGGGCGATTGCAGAAAGGAATTTGTCTTCACCCTGCATCTTTTACGTTTAATTCTGCAGACGTACTTCTAGTGATTTTCTCTCTTGGCTTTTAGAATGGCCGATTTCTTTTCTAAATATGGGTACATTAAATGTCTTAAGAGTTTCATATACATTATACAAAAATCGATAAGCCCACCCCCACCCACAGCCATTTTGGATTGAGCAAAGGTGACACATACACCTTGGATGACACTAACCCTAATCGTGTCACGATTTGTACAGGTTTTAGCAAACTGAAAAAGACTGGCTCTAGGGGGTTTACGCATTTCCAGTTTACGTCAGTTTAGATATAACATCTAATATGTTCTAAAAAAAGCTTTGTTTTCGTTGGAAACGAAAAAAATATATCAAATTATGCAAAGCATCTCTTAAAAATATAAATTGTAAGAATTGTCTGTTTTAAAAAAATTTCTAAAAAATTAATTTTATTAGAATTCATTCAAATAAAAGCTATCATTTATATGTTGTAAACTTAATCATAATCAATGAACCGAGGGGGCGGGGGCGTACAAATCACAGTTAATGCCCCAGTTTTTGGAGGGGGTTTAGGATAATGGTTAAAAAACATTCAATCTGATAAAATAATTATAATGCTTACAAATTACTTTAAACGACTATGCGCCATGTACAGGGGCGGATACAGGATTAATTTATTTCGGAACAAAAACATCCAGATTTAGCTAGGAACATTTTTTTAAGATAGATATTTTTCCTGTTTTGCACCAGGATCTCTTTCATTAAGTGCTATTGAGGAGCTATTCTGAAATCTGCCCCCCCCCCCCTATATCCGGCTCTGCAGGCCATGTAAAGTCTTTATCATGCACTAAGCTAAATTTCTACCTCTGTCATGCACTTACTCCTCCACTTTTACATCGCAGAGTAACTACTAACTACCTCCCTTATGCCTCCCCTTCCCTTAGCATACCCTTGTTGCACTCCCCCCCCCTCATTCAACCCTTGTTGCCCCCCCGCCCTCATTCAACCCTGTTGCTTCGCCGCTCAGTGCAGACTAATCATATTATCTCAGTCATAACATGACCACAGCACAGATATCTCAACCCCAGGGGGGTGGAATCTCTGTTTTTGTGAGGGTTAACTCTAGTTTTTTATACTGAAGCAGATCAAACGTTACAAATTATTAACATTTGAATACACAATGTAAAAGTTCGTAAGAATTGATTATTTTAAAGAGTTTGTATAATTATCCATGGAATTTTAAGATGGTTCGGGGTTCTACTAATAAATTTCCTATAAACAGCAATATATATACTAGTCTTTTAGGGTGCTGCACGCCCCTCTTCTATTTCAATTGTGACAATGTTCTCTTTGTGTACTCTGTAAAACAAAAACAAAAAAATTCTCGGATTTCATCAAAAAATTTCATGGATTTTCAAAATGTTCAAAAGTTTAATGAAAATAGAATTTTGATGGAGGCTTAAATTTTTAAAATTTTGATCAATCATATACCTTCCTTGGGGCTACGTGAGGTCCCACAACAATTTGGGCCCGATTGGTTCAGCCGTTTTGGCGTTTATTGGATACAAACAAACAAACAAACATCCCAAGCAAATTATATTCATTGGACTTTTAATTGTGAGCATCTTCTCTTTTTACAGTATATATAAAAAAATGTTTGCGGATTTCATAACATTTTTTAGCGCATTTTCAAAATTTTATAAAAATAAAAACTTTTAAGCACTAATTTTTGAAATTTTGATCATTCATAAACCTTCCCTGGGGTCATGTGAGGTCCCACACAAAATTTGGGGCCGATCAGTTCATCCGTTTAGACGTTTATTGGATACAAACAAACAAACAAACAAACACCCACCCACCCAGACAAGCTAAATTTATATATAGATAGATATCTATTATCTATATCAGTAAACTAATTAACATGTATTTTGTGTAGTATATTTTATTAATTTGAATATAACGGATATTTTATATGTTCTAAATATTTCTTAGGATTTTCTAAGTAGAAACCAGCACATTTTAAGTCTACATGTCCAAGGCTACAATAAAAGAACACATAGCGGATTCGAAAGGTTGGTCCTGTCTCACCAACAAGTGTAGAATACTCCTGATATCTCACTAATTGATTCACAACTTTCTTACCTTTATAATGGCCAATTTCTTATTCATTTAAACATAGGTACAACTATAGGTCGTATCTATCTTTCTACACTGCTCTGGTAAAGCGTAACCATAGTGTGACTATGGTTCTACCTATGGTAGAGCGTCTAAGAAATTGGCCATGAATAGTTCCTGTTCATGATGTTTTTATGTACTTGGGAATCTTCAGAATGTAGACTGTACAGTGTACACTGTACACTGACTGACAGTCTTTATATTTAATATTTCTACAGTAATGTTTCATATTTTAAAACAATTTTTCAAACATAACCAATACAAACATTATACACTATTAATGATTAAAAAGACGTTTTTAATTTAGATTCAAAAGAAAAATGTTTTTAATTCTGTGAAGTTGACTACAGATTTCTGGTTGGAAATGGAGGAGTTGTTACGTCATAATCTTGATCACGTTCTCATTAACATTTTTCTAAGGTTGGTTGATTTTCTAAATATGTGTTAAAAATACCTGTTCCTGATTAGTTCAAATATTAAAATAGGCACATGACTAAAATTGACGTATATATCATATGTATATATTTATTATGTAAATGGGCTAGAATATATTCAAATATTTAAAATATGTAGGTGTGATTATAAAATTTTACAAATTTATTGTTTTAAATATGTCAAATTAGAAAATTTTGATGGAAAAATAAAAAAAAATAATAAATGGTAAAATTCTAGTTTGATTAGATTGAATTGTATAATTAATAAATTTGATTAGATTTATATGTAAGACATAAGACATAAGATACAATTAGGGTGACTCGCAAAAATTCTCCCAGATAAAGATTTAATTAATTTATATATATTTGATTTAGAATAAGTGGTAAAATATATATATTTGATTAGATTGAATGGTAAAATAAATATATTTGATTAGAATAAGTTGTAAAATAAATATATTTGATTGGAATAAGTGGTAAAATAAATATATTTTATTGGAATAAGTTGTAAAATAAATATATTTGATTAGAATAAGTGGTAAAATAAATATATTTGATTGGAATAAGTGGTAAAATATATATATATTTGATTAGATTGAATGGTAAAATAAATATATTTGATTAGAATAAGTTGTAAAATAAACATATTTGATTGGAATAAGTGGTAAAATAAATATATTTGATTGGAATAAGTTGTAAAATAAATATATTTGATTGGAATAGGTGGTAAAATAAATATATTTGATTGGAATAAGTGGTAAAATATATATATTTGATTAGATTGAATGGTAAAATAAATATATTTAATTAGAATAAGTGGTAAAATAAATATATTTGATTAGAATAAGTGGTAAAATAAATATTTTTTAACTTTAATTATTTATTTTTTGGATAAGGGTTGTGGGCACATGCTCACGCATACAAATAAAAACGAAATATCAATAAATCTATTTCCAGTTTGTTATCAAAGTCTTTCTATTATTTTGTTCTGCTCAAGATCATTTAAAAGTCATATACCCCAAAGTTTTGTGTTGCGCCATTGTCTTAAAAACTTGACCATTGGTAACCCTGTAAACCAAAGTGAACACTTATTTTACGCGGGCTGATCTTGCTTCCTTCTTTTTCCTTAGGCTTAACTATTTGGTTTGGTTAATGATATGATTTTTGTTAATCGCATGTAGCGTTGATTTGCCAATGACTTGTAGAAAGCTGGATTTTCAAACATAATTGAGTTATGTTCTTTTGTCCTTTTCTCAGTCAGTCATAAAAAGTAAAAAGAAAGAAATCAGGATTTTTTTGCTTCCTATATATTTGATTAGATTGGATAGTAAAATAAATATTTGATTAGATTGGATGGTAAACTATATATTGATTAGATTGGATGGAAAACTATATATTTGATTAGATTGGATGGTAAACTATATATTGATTAGATTGGATGGAAAACTATATATTTGATTAGATTGGATGGTAAACTATATATTGATTAGATTGGATGGAAAACTATATATTTGATTAGATTGGATGGTAAGAGTCTGAAGAATGTTCAGTTAGTTAATCACGAATGGGACAATTTCGTTAGGTAACATTTCAAATTTTGGTTTCCATAGATAATGAAATCTCCTTATTACCATGAGCATTAAAGGGAGTGCTTGCGAAAAATATAAAGTGGGTATAGGCCAAATCCGATTTAAATTTTTCGCGAACACTCCCATTAAATAGACTTTATCAATTGATACGATGTATTAACTTTAAAGATAAAATCAGCTTTTTTAGTTTTAACCAAAGTAATTTCCAAATGTATTCTCGTTCTACCTATAAATTAGACTCAACTCTAAGAAGACATTGTCTAGTAATGAGAAAGTTTTTGTTGGAAAAAGTCTGAAAGAAAACAGAACCGAAGACGATATTTATTTTAATATTTTAGAACTCGGATTTGGAACTCCAAGAGAAACAGGAAAATCATCAAGTAATTTTAAAATTCAGTTTCTGTTTAAAAGTTGTAATATTTCTTTTTTCAAACGTATATTTTAAAAGTTTATGTTACAGTTAAAAAATCAAAGTATCAATGGATTGCAGGTTGAGGATTTCTAATGTAAATGGGAAGCATGATCTGAAATTCTTTTAATCGTGCCTTGAACTACGGTTACAGTGAGAACTTGTTGATGTTTCCACTGCACTTCAAACCATTTCTTTTTTAGGGATAATCTCTGGTGTAACTCTACATACTCCACTAGGCATATAGAAACAGGGTAGGTACTCCCACCCCTAGTCTACCAACTCCACCTGGCATATAGAAACAGGGTAGGTACTCCCACCCCTAGTCTACCTACTCCACTAGGCATATAGAAACAGGATAGGCACTCCCATCCCTAGTCTACCCACTCCGTCTGGAAAATTAAAACCGGGTAGGTTCTCCCACCCCTAGTCTACCCACTGCACGCGGAATATAGAAACAGGGTAGGTACTCCCACCCATAGTCTACACACTCCAATAGGAATATAGAAACCGGGTAGGTACTCCCACCCCTTGTCTGCCTATACACTAAGCATATAGAAATAGGGTAGGTACTCCCACCCCTAGTCTATCCACTCCACCCGGCATATAGAAACGGGGTAGGTACTCCCACAAGCCACCCCTAGTCTAGTACATAGTCTACATACTCCACCTGGCTTACAGGATCCAGCGACATAAATTAAAACGACCCAGGGGCAAACGGCAAACGTACTAGAATGCGACAAAAGGGTAAACGAAAAATTTAGGTTGGTTTATTTAATTTACTGTTTCTATTTCTTGCAAAAAAGAGCATAGACTGAAATGAAGAATGATTCTTCTTTTGGTCTTTTGGTCGAGTTTTTGCCCGATTGTCGTTTGAACCCCTATATAGGCCGTTTGACCCTGTCCCTAAGTCGGAGAATCCTCCCATATCTGTACAGTGTACAGTGTACATCTATTTTACTCTCCCGGGGTAGGTTCTCGTACCCCTCTCAGCTAGCTCTATTTACTCTACCAGCCCAATATACACTATAGTTCCAACTAACCCACAAGCATTAAAATTGTTTTTGGAAGCCAATCTGTTAGAAGTGCTACTATTCATCATTTTCATAATTAAAGGAATTGAGTCTTTGCCACAAATTCAGATTTTGTAATCCCTGTATCTTTACAACACAATTTCGTAGACCTTATAGATATATCAAACTTTGGATACTGTTAAATCAAATTAAACGTTCATTCGATATCTTGAATAGCATGTTATAGGTATATATAATATATAAATATATAAATATTTATATTCGTGAAGTGTTGTTTCGAACATATCTACATATTTCTTGAAATATTTTTAGCTTTGTTATTATCTTTTCCATGCCTTCCGTACATAAGAAAAAATATCATGATTTGTAGATATTTATAGTTCTCTATTATAATTTCTTTATTTCTTAACAAGTGAAATCGAATCAATAATTTTTTTTTGCTAGAAAATGCATCACAAGTTTGTCCTGTGATAACTCTATATTGGTTTGTGGGTTCACCGACGGTACAGTCAATATTTATCATCTAGATTCAGGTACTAGATAGATAGAATCAAAAGTATTAAGAAAATGAAAGATTGGGGTAGGAGGTTGAAAAAGAAAGAGAATAAAGGAAAGATGAAAAAGGGAAAAATGAAGAGAGCGAAAATAATTAATATTAATACAAATATGTCAGGAAAAAAAATAATAAAAATTTTGTGAAATATTAGAAAAAGCGGAAAGAATAATTAGCAGCTATAGAAGAATAATTAGCAGACAGAGAAGAATAATGAGCAGCTAGATAAGAATAATGAGCAGCAAGAGAAGAAGAATGAGCATACAGAGAAGTATAGTAAGCAGCTATAGAATAATAATGAGCCGTTAGAGAAGACTAATGAGCAGCTAAAGAAGAACAATAAGCAGCTATAGAAGAACAATTAGCAGCTATAGAAGAATAATGAGCAGCTAGAGAATAATTATGAGCAGCTAGAGAAGAATGATGAGCAGTTAGAGAATATTAATGAGCAGCTAAAGAAGAACAACGAGCAATTATAGAATAATTATGAGTAGCTATAGAAGAATAATGAGCAGCTAGAGAAGAACAAGGAGCAGCTAAGGAAGAATCATGAGCAGCTAAAGAATAATATTGAGCAGCTAGAAAAGACTGATGAGCAGCTAGAAAATAAAACTGAGTAGCCTAGAGAAGAATAATGAGCAGCTTGAGAAGAATAATGAGCAGCTTGAGAAGAATAATGAGCAGCCTGAGAAGAATAATGAGCAGCTTGAGAATAATAATGAGCAGCTTGAGAAGAATAATGAGCAGCTAGAAAAGAATAATGAGCTGCTTGAGAAGAATAATGAGCATCTAAAGAAGAATAATGAGCAGCTTGAGAAGAATAATGAGCAGCTAGAGAAGAATAATGAGCAGCTTGAAAAGAATAATGAGCAGCTAAAGAAGAACAATAAGCAGCTAGAGAATAATTATGAGCAGCTAGAGAAGAATGATGAGCAGTTGGAGAATAATAATGAGCAGCTAAAGAAGAACAAAGAGCAACTATAGAATAATAATGAGTAGCTATAGAAGAATAATGAGCAGCTAGAGAAGAACAAGAAGCAGCTATGGAAGAATAATGAGCAGCTTGAAAAGAATAATGAGCAGCTAGAGAAGAATAATGAGCAGCTAGAGAAGATATGTTATGTTGGAGGATGAAAGTTATAAATGATTAGACGATGAGAGTACAATATCGGAAAACTGTCGATTTACTGAAAGATGAATATTGTAAACATACAGGTTATTAGTTTTCTCTTATTGTACTGCAGTTCGGATAGGACTTAAAATTTAGTAAAGATGTTGTATTTTTTGAAGAGCTTCTAATTTGACAATAAATACTTAACAGTTTTAAAAATTTTACTTCTTTCTGAAAGAGACTGTAGACGAAATTTCAAGTGACAATTCTCCGTTTTAAAGTTGTATGTCCGAGTCACAACTTAGTGACTCCACACATTCCTCAAAAGTCTGAAATATTTTATGTCCAACACAGATTTTGAAAATTCAAATACAGATATGTAAATAATATTATTTGTAAATTTACAGGGACGGATACAGGATTAAAATAAGGGGGGGGGGGGGGCTAGATTTATTTCGGAACAAAAAAAATCCAGATTTAGGAACAAAAAGACGTGCAGCAATTTTTTAAAGATAGATATTTTCCTGTTTTGCAGTAGGGTTTTTCCCCTTAACTGCTATTGAGAAGCTATTCTGAAATCTCAGGAGGGTGCGATGGTCCTGCCGCCCCCCCCCCCTGTATCCGCCCCTGTAAATTTAAAAAGCTTGCTTATTAAGTTATCAAACCACACTTATTTCATGGCGGATAATAAGGATAACTGATAAATAGAAGAAGTAACTGATTTAATTTAGGAGAACTGACTGATTTAATTTAGGAGAACTGACTGATTTAATTTAGGAGAACTGAGCTGAAAATTTTAAATTGGTGGATATCGAAATCAATGTTTGATCTCCTCTTTTTCTTAATCTCCAGATTAAATATTGCTTGTTCTCCTCTTGTTATTCATCTCCAGATTAATTAACAGATCGGGATTAAGTAATCCCCATTCTTAAGTTTTATGCGCTGACTAATTTAATTT
This sequence comes from Eurytemora carolleeae, assembly GCF_000591075.1. Taxonomy (NCBI): domain Eukaryota; kingdom Metazoa; phylum Arthropoda; class Copepoda; order Calanoida; family Temoridae; genus Eurytemora; species Eurytemora carolleeae. The sequence goes on along the minus strand of NW_019396662.1, from coordinate 14,242 downwards.
AGGAGAACTGATAATTGAATTGAGAACTAATTCCAGCGCAGAACAATGTACTAGTACACAGGTACACTTCATACAGAACAATGTACTAGTACATCCAGGTACACTTCATCCAGAACAATGTACTAGTACACAGGTACACTTTATCCAGAACAATGTACTAGTACACAGGTACACTTCATCCAGAACAATGTACTAGTACACAGGTACACTTCATCCAGAACTCTAGATATTATTTAGTCATTGTTTTTAAAACATTTGGAAAAATTAAGTTCTAGCCATGGCTTCGCAGACAGGGCAACCAAAACTGTAAAGATGGAATGCATAATTAGTGTTTTAAATTTCACTATTCTTAAGGATTAACTATATATAAAATTACCATTCCTTATACAATTTATTCAGTTAATTCCATTCATTATAAAGTCCTGTCCTCCTTTAAAGAAAATACATATAGGTTTTACTTGTGACTAAGCTTTTTAATATGGCCTAACTTTTTTGCACTTTTTTCACCTTCTTCCAATATGCCTTCTAGTAAGCCATAAAACAGTGTACCATATTACGGGAAAAAATAGCTTGTGAATTTGGATGTCTTTTTTGAATTTTACAGAACTTGTAATATATATAATTTAGGTTGGGTTGAGCACAAGTCTTGTTGCAGCAATGTCAGTTGGAACCCGTTTCAAAGATAGAACTGGAGGAATACTGTTTAAAGTAATAGTCTGGAACAGGTAACAATGTTCAGGATAATAGTCTGGAACAGGTAACAGTGTTCAGAATGATAGTCTGTAACAGAAAACAGTGTACAGACTAATAACAGGTAACAGTGTTAAGGATAATAGTCTGGAACAGGTAACAGTATTAAATTTAATAGTCTGGAACAGGTAACAGTGTTCAGGATAATAGTCTGGAACCGGTAACAGTATTCGAAATAATAGTCTGGAACAAATAACAGTGTTAAATATAATAGTCGGTAACAGTTAACACTGTTTAGGATAATAGTCTGGAACGAGTAACAGTGTTTCGGATAATAGCTAGTCTGAAACAGGTAACAGTGTTCAGGATAATAATTAGTCTGAAACTGGTAGCAGTGTTTAGAATAATAGTCTGGAACAGGTAACAGTGTTTAATATAATTGTCTGGAACATTTAACACTGTTTATGATAATAGTCTGGAACAGGTAACAGTGTTCAGGATGAAAGTCTGGAACAGGTAACAGTGTTCAGAATGATAGTCTGTAACAGAAAACAGTGTACAGACTAATAACAGGTAACAGTGTTAAGGATAATAGTCTGGAACAGGTAACAGTATTAAATTTACTAGCCTGGAACATGGAAAAGTGTTCAGGATAATAGGCTGGAATAGGTAACAGCATTCAAGATATTAGTCTGGAACAAGTAACAGTGTTCAGGATAATAGTCTGGAGCAGGTAACAGTGTTCAGGATAATAGTCTGGAACAGGTAACAGTGTTCAGATAACAGTCTGTAACATGGACCATTATTTTACATAGAACTTTGGAACATTTTATCAATTATAATAAATTTTTTTCGTAAATATTATATCATTATTTAAATATTAAAATTATTTAAATTTCACTATTGTTAATGTTGTATAGGGTAGACTGGAGTGAAGTGACAAGCCTTGAATCTTCGGCTCGAACCAAATTCTGGATTTCAGACAAATATCTAGGAATTAGGTACAATATTTTATTTGTTATTTAGATTAAAAAATAGGATATGTAAAGGATTAATACAGGGCTTTTACTGAGGGGGTGGGGGGGGGGGGAAAGGCAACCGTGAGGTCGCCCATATCTTAACAATGATTATTAGGTTAGAACTTGGTTGATTTTAGAGGGGATTTATTAGTTAACTATAAAAACATGAAAATTGATAACTTTAAAGTTATGACAACTCCCCCGGCCCCCTTCTACAGAAACCCCCAGTTACGGCCATGACTTAACCTCAAATACACAATTCTTTTTCCCAAAAAAATTGTAATATTTTTTTTTATAAAAACTGTACCTATGCGCAAGTCTCTGTTAAGGTTTAAGTTTGTTTCCGAATGATACTATTGAGCAATAATTAGAATCATTAATGCTAATAAATAATTAATTTTTCCATCTTGGTTCCTGTTTTGCTTCTTTATTATTATCCACATAGAACATAGAAACGTAAAACCATCCTGAATAACGGATTATCTTTATAATATTTACAGTAATAATAATAATGTTTATTTAGTCTGATCGAAACTAGATGTCTGGTATAAGCTAACAACGGCAGAATTTGACGTTCTGTTATTTTACCTCCTTTGTCCAAAAATGTAGTAGCAGAAAATGTGTCTCGAATATTATACAATACAATAATTAGATAGTTTTACAATTTATGCATTACATTATATAAATGTAATTTCGAGATTGTTTTCTGGTCGTGTGTCCCTAAAAGTCTGATCCTAAAAGTCTGATCATTCGTCCCTAAAAGTCCCTAAAAGTCTGATCATTCGTCCCTAAAAGTCCCTAAAAGTCTGATCATTCGTCCCTAAAAGTCCCTAAAAGTCTGATCATTCGCTCAAACAATGTTCTTATTTCAGAATATTCGCGTAAATTATTAAGCTGCGCTCGTTCAAATCACTTCATTTTTGCAGAGAAAATTTGAGCTTAATATATTATCAGATGCCATATGGCGGGAGGATTAGTAATGTGACACATTTCCTTTCTTCCAGCAGAGGGAGGGCCAATCGTCTCTATCTTTAGAGGGTATTGTGTCAAAAGAACTTTAATTTTTTTAATCCTTATGTCTAATGTTGAAGTGTAGACCATGAATGTGTCAGACCTTTGATTAGATCAGATCGTCAAAGTTTATCAAATATCAAAGGTTAACAAAGTTTATCAAATATCTAAGGTTAACAAAGATAAAGGGATTAGAAAATTATTGTTTGAGACATGTGTTCTGTTCTTTTATATTGATTAAATGGGTAATTACATATTCATTTATTCCTCCCATGTTTAACTTTTCCTTGGGAATTCAAAACATGTTATGTTCTTTCGAATATTTGAATCAAAACAAACAATAAAAATTGATAGATTTCAATCTAAGTATCAATTAAACCTTTTAATGAATTTTATAAGACTTCTAATATTTAACAGTGTGCTCGCAGAATTAAATAACAGGAATTAAAGGTTTGATTTATTGACATATAATATTTGCAAGTTAAAAATTTGACAAAATTCGAACAAGTATGAAAGGTGCATAAAAATACATAAGTTTAAAACTAGCCCAGTTTATAAGGAAAATTTTACAAGTATAAAAATATGCATAAAAATGTTAAGTTTAAAACTAGCCCAGTTTATAAGGAAAATTTTACAAGTATGAAAAGATGCATAAAAATGTTAAGTTAAAAACAAGCCAAGTTTATTAGGAAAATTTTACAAGTATAAAAAGATGCATAAAAATGTTAAGTTAAAAACAAGCCAAGTTTATAAGGAAAATTTTACAAGTATAAAAATATGCATAAAAATGTTAAGTTAAAAACTAGCCCAGTTTATAAGGAAAATTTTACAAGTATAAAAATATGCATAAAAATGTTAAGTTAAAAACAAGAACGTTTTAGAGAGGGAGAGTTTAGGGGAATATAAATATATAGAGAGACCTGGTTAGAAGAGAAGTAGTAGTTATGCCTGTGAACCCCAGACTGAATCTACTACGAAAAGGTGGCCTTTTTATACGGCCGGGTATTGCATAATGATGACGAAAAACTAGGACATATTTCATGGCTTGTAAGGGAGAGAATGTTTTAGAACATGCATATTTCACAATGGTGATAAAAATATAGGGCTTGAGAAGCTTAAACGTTGTGAAAGTAAACTCAATTTATAAATACAGAACGTTCTAGAATATGCATATTGCACAATGATGATAAAAATATAGGGCTTGTGAAGGTAGAAACTGTTAAGAATGAATTCAATTGTAATTCAGAGATTATAAAGATAGAATAGGAGGGGAAGGGTAGACAAAAAATTGTTTCTATGGAGGGAAAAATTGATGTGTTTTACGCCTAGGAATGATGATGATCTTGTGATCTGGAAAGTTCGAAAGCATAGGGATACATCCATACATAAATACCTCTACATTCATCTTAAAGAGGTAACTCCCCTCCCCCCAGCATAGAGATACATCCATACATACATACCTCTACATTCATCTTAAAGAGGTAACTCCCCTCCCCCTTCAAATCCATGTTGATTAGGTTATAAAAAGACCTTTGAAAAAAATGGTTCAACATTTCTAGTTTGCCATTTGTTTTGTTATCCCAAAATCCCCCAAAGCGCAGAGAATAAAAGTTATTTTTGGGCTTCACTCATTCTTAGAATCTTAAACCTTTCTTAAATGTTTTCAATACAGCTCAACATTGGCAACATTGGTTGATATTTCTGATTATACTATTTTACTTATACATGTATTCAATACTGCTGAGGCGACTGTTGGAAAAAAATACCAAAAAACACATCAAGATCAATATATCTTAACGATTTAAAATCGTCTTTATCTACATTTTAGCGAAATGCATACCGTTAACTGTTTTTATCAAGGAAAACTATTAAGGATAAGTTTTGCGAAGCAAAACTATTCTAATAGTTTTACATAGTATTCGAGAAACAGTGTAGGGGGGGGGGGCAATATTTAGAAAATAAGGTTAATAAACGTTGGCCTAAAAATTGTTTAAATATGTGGAAGTATAATATATGAGATTAATATGGAAGAATAGGCATAGAATGATGAGACGATAATATTATATAGTGTAACGGTAGAGAGAAATGGAATAGAAATGCGTCGGAAAAACAATTGAGAAGAAACGTTTTGCGGAAAAGTTGAGTGCGAGGGAAAGTGTGCGGAAGTTGGGGTAGGGTGGTAGAGAGCAAGAGTACATTGAATACGATTGTGCAGGATGGTAGAGAGGAAGAGTACAATGCGTACAGATGCGTAAAACAGGTTTAAGGTGTAAGCCGGAATTGCACGAGGTTCGTCCAGTCATCCAGGTGTGAAGTAGCGAAGAAGTTAACGATAGGGGCAAAGGTAAAATTTATAAATTATTTTTGTAAATTAGGGATTGTTAATTTTAAAAGATGTTACTTGAATTAAGGATAAAGTGTGTACAAAAATGTGATGTTTATAGAATATGTTTTTTAAAACATGTATGTTCGCAAAATTGAAAGTTTATGTAAAGGAATAAAAGATTGAAATGTAGGGGGAGAAGTGGAAAATGATGAAGAAGAAAAGTATAGGAATGAAACTTTTGAATGATAAATGGGTTTGACCTAGTTGCAAGCGAGGATTTGTTTATGTAACGTAATATTGTAAAGTGAGACGATTAAATCATATGATTACTTAGTAGGAAAGTTTTAGTGTATTGGGGGTAGTAGAGTGTTGTCTTTATTGGATAATAGTAATAGTTATCAATTATTTTAGATGTGGGATGGAGATGATGAGCGTTTGGACGAGGAGTACGAGGACGAATATAATGAAGGGGTAGGGGGCGGAGTGACGTTAAAAGATGATGTAATTAAGAAACAAATCGTAAACATAAAAAATACAGTGAACGTTGCCGTAAATAATTACGTAAATGCTGTAAACACTATGAAGGAGTTGTTGCCGAAGGAGAAGGGTGCGATAATGGAAGGAGTGCAGGATGGAAAGAACGGTAGTGGAGTGGAGGGGAGTTTAGCAACAAAGTTACAGGAAGCTGTGACGGATGGAGTGGAGGGTATGAAGGAGTCATTGGAGTACTACAACGGAACTACAGTTAGTGAACTAAACAAGAAGATGGTAAAAGTGATGGAGAGAAGTAAGAATGTATCTGTGGCAGTGCAAGATCAGTTATGTGTGAGCAAGGAGGAAGGTACTGCTGTGAATGTACAAATAGTGCTTATTCTTGGAGGTGTTGTGATAGGAGTCATCATGTCTATAATAGTATATTTTTGCATGAAGTACGTAAGGTGAGGAAAGGTTGTTTAGAATAATAATAAAAAAGGGGGGGGGGGGGCAACATATCGAAAATACTTGCCGGGAAGGAACAATATATTAAAAGAGGATTAATTTGTGAACTTGTGGGAAAGGTGAACAGTGGTGAAGTTCTTAAATATAAACAATGAGAAAATATAAAGGGATGCCATAATGTGCAAATAAAATATTTCATGTTTAGGAGAAGGAGGAGAAATGTGGGACCCGAAGCTGTATGGAGGAAGGAACAGGGTTGTCTGAGAAGTTGCGGGGCAGATATGAAAGGAATTTGGGAGGTAAAAATAAAGTAGATAGGATTAGAGAAATAGAGGGAAAGATAGGAAGTGGATGGGGATAAAGGAAAGGTAGAATTGAAAAATGAATTAAAATTGTAAATGAATGGAGTTTGGATGTATTATATGAGATTAACGGGGTGGGGGGGTTATAGAGTAAGAATAAAATATTGAGAATAGCACTGAGTAAATAACGAAAGATATGTGTAAAATTGGTGAGAGATTTTGAAAAGATAGGTTTGGGGATGTTTAATAGCTGTAAAAATAGTTGATTTAATAATGTTAAATGAAAAATTTGATCGTTTGTGACAAAAATAATTGTATTTAGGAGCTTGCGGTTACAAGGGCTAACTGCTGTAAGAAGGTGGAGGAGTGTCCAGAAACATTTTACGAAGTACCTGACGGAGTGGCGAGGATTTATGATGAGGTGGATGAGGAGGAGGTACAAGACGGATGTGCGAAGGATTCAAGGAGCCAAAAAGATAGTACTACGAAAGGTGATGTGATGGAGCATTTGCAGGATGGAGCATGGAGTTTGAAACAAGCTAAGAACGAGAGTGTAAAGGACGGATTGAAGAATGTAGAGACCAGGAAGGATACCGTAAATAAGGTGAATATTTGAAAGTTAAAATTTTCTTAAATTAAAAAGGGAAACATAAGAAGAATTGAAAGAACGTTTGTGGGAATTGCAAATTAAGAGTGACCTGATATATATAATTATCAATATATTTATGGTATTAATGTTTTAGATGAAAACTGGCCTGTACAATTGGAATTATGTGGAAAGGATGGATAGAGATAAGATTGTGGGAGAAGAGAGCATAACTAACGTCAAGGATGGAGACATTGAAGTATGTAAAAGCATCAAGGACGGAGAGAGTGATGTATGTAAACCCGTCAAGGAAGGAGAGAAGAAGGATGATAAAGTCCTAGCTCCATTAAATGATGCATGGAGTCCAGAGAAGTGTAAGGAGGTACGTGTGGAAGTAACTCCTACTTTACTGCCAAGAAGAATTTCATTTTCCGGTAATAGGGTGTCAAATGAAGGAGTGGGAACCCGGATTTATGTAAATGGAGAAGATGCGTTAAATCTTGAATGTGAGAAGGAGAAGGATAGTGATGTTGGTGGGTCTAAAGAGAATATTGGAGATACTGCAGATAACGTGACGATTGTAGAGATTGAAGAAGATATAAAGCTGAATGAACGGAACGATATAGATCCAGACTTAGTTTTTCAAGAGATGAAAACTTTAGATGTTAGTGGAGCTATAGCGTATGTAGAAAGGATTCAGGGGAACGGAGATAAGAAACTGGAGAGAGTACTGAAAAGGTTGGAGCAAGATGTGAGGAAGGAGAAGGAAGAAGCTGGGATATTATCTAAGCGTATACTGGATCTAAGTGAGAAGGATGGGAACCTGAGAAGGAGTGCTCGTATACAATCAAGGCATGAGAAAAAAAGTTAGAATGCTAAACCGGAGACAAGAAGTTATAAATCCATTCAAAAAAAATCTTGTTTATATTTCAAACTTCTTGTAAAATGTACCAGACTTGAGATCGTTGTTTTGAATTTTTTGTTTTCGTTTACATTATGAAAAAAATAAGAAAATGTAAATAAATGTATAGTGTTGTGATTTGTGCATTTGTCTTTAATGCGTATGTATTTATAGACGAGTGAAAACTGGACGTACAGAATTTAAAGTGTGTTTATTTTAAACTGTAGGATTCATATTTAAACAAATTTGCTATGGATTAAGAAAATATTTGTTAAATTTAAAAAGTTTATAGGGACAGGTGATAATGTTTACAAGCGGGTATCTATATATTTACTTACATTTTTGGAAATGCGTGATTTGTTTTTCAATTTATTTTGCGAACAAGTCACAAATCTTAGAAACGAACATACAACGTAGCAAAGTAATATAATACATGGTTTTTAAAAAAAATGCAATTTAAACATTCATAATAATTAATTATCAATTTATTACGTTACAAGAGACACGATACAGTAACAAACATAAAAGATTGCAATGTTACGTAGCACATGGTTCAACTTAAAATTAGGCGTAATATTAATATTGATTGTGAATTTTATTTTAATTTTTGTTTTTAGTTTGTTTTTATACAAAAAAAATTTATACAAAAAGGTCATAATACAATGAGTTGCAAAATGATATTTTAATATTAGATATTTAAACTGAAGCTGTTTACGCAGAAGAGTGAAGGAATCCAATCAACAGGAAGCTGCACGGAACCTGCAACATTATTTATTAATCTTAATGATAGTTGTAGGTTTGTATTTATGAAAGGATGCAAGATATTTAGATCGTTTTTTGAGATTAGATTTTGGGACAAAAAGTTTGTACAGTAGAAAAATGAGAACAATAGAGCTAAGAAACAAGGTAGAACCCAATGAGAAGTAGATTTGGTATGTAGGATTATAATAAGGTTTAAGGAAGTATTGAATAAGAGTTAAATCTTCTATAGAAAAGTAGCTGGGGATTATATTAGTTTCCTGAGAAGTAGGACCGAACAAAAATGAAGAATTTTGCGTAATAATTTCAACTGTATATTCGGATGTTAACAAGTATGGAAGATTAAGCGGAGGAATTTCAGTTGAGACATTTAGTATTTTTTCTTGAGTTTTAGGATCTAGAAAGGAAATCTTTGCATTATCAGGGATATAAATACCTTCTAGAGTTAAAAATGGTTGAATTCGCCATTCTTTCTTTTCATTCTGCGGGGGGGGGGGCGCCCCCCCTCTCAGGTGCTAGGGGAGGGCGCGCGCCCGGCCTCCCCCCCCTAGTTGCGCCTCTGTTTAGAATTGCAGGGTGGGTAAAATTGTTAGAAATATGGGGAAAGGTATGTTTAAAAAGCTATAATATTTACCCTTATTCAAATCCTTTCTTTTGATAACAATTTAATGCTAATTTCTCCTGCAGTTTTGTTTTAAAGAATTTTACTGTGAGAAAAACAATGTTTTATCCATTTAGACATTTTGTCACCACTGCACCCTCTTGTTAATAATATCATCCATGGTTAACTAAACATTATCTAACACTTCCTTATTGTATTATGTCTTGAGACCAAAATGTCAGTCTTAATTGGTTGGAGTTGGACATTTCAGCAGCAAAGATGGACCTGTAGTAAACATAGATAAAGATAGATTGCGCATAAGACGACATTTTTCATCTTGAAAGATATAAATGTACAGAGATGTTTTAAAGATATTCCTATTATATAGATTAACTAGGTCGGTTGTGAACATTGGCTGTTCTTATGTCATTGAGTACTTGTGGTGTACATGAGTTCTGTAGAGAGAAATTTAAGTTAGTTTAGTCCTTCTCATGTCCTTCTTCAGTTCTCGTCAATATGATATATTGCTCAGTGAAATATTGTTGTTCAAATAGTTCCATTCCCGGAGTTATTTTACACTCTATTATGAAATCCATTAAAACACCAAACCACCCCACTTATCATTGAAGTACACTTTGACCCCTAGAAGTATGAGTTCGCGGACTGTACAATTCTTGGTGATTTTGCATACACAAGCTATCTATGTTTATTTATTTATCTATGGTAGTAAACACCTACTCCATAACAACATTGGTATCCATCCTGTAACAACATTTGAATATATCTTTAGCTCATTTGAATCCAACCCCTAGAACGTGTATCCATCCTTAACATCCAACCGATATCAAAATTCGTATCCATCCTTTAACATTCGTATACATCCTATATCAAATTCATGATCCATCATACCATTCATATTCATTTTTTACCAACATTAATATTCAACCTTTAACTTAAATCCAACCAATATCAACATTTGTATCCATCCTTAAACATTTGTATCCAGATTGGATCAACAATCAAATCCAACTGGTATCCAATTCTTGAATTCATCCTCAACATTTGTATGCATCTTGTAACCACATTTGAATATATTTTCAGCTCATTTGAATCCAACCCTAATATTTGTATCCATCCTTAATATTCGTATCCAGATTGGATCAACAATAGAATCCAACATGTATCAAATTCATAATCCATCATAACATTTGTATCCATCCTTTAACTGGAATCCAATCAATATCCGACCAATATATTGTATCAATCCAATTCAACATTTGTATCCATCCTGTTTAACATTTGTATCTATCCTGTATTAAATTCAAAATCCATCATAACATTGTCAACCATTAACTACAAGACCCGCCGTCCATCCATGTAATGTCGTCTTTAACTTAAAATTACCTCTCGGAGACACCAAACCAAATATATTTCGCCCCATTTTCTTTGTCCTCCGGTAACGGAGTCTAAACACTTTTATTATTGTGAACAAAATATTTTCATACAAAGAATGAGTGAATTTCGTTAACAATTAATTGTCATTCTTTTCAGAAGTTTTAATACATAAAAACGTCTTAGGACTCCCCGACAGTTTAACCTTCTTATCCCCAAATAGATCGTAAGAATCTTTTCATTGTAAAATTCGTAAACCATTGTAATAATTTATTTATCATTATACATATAATTTTTTTTAGGAAATAAAGAGTTTCTGCATTATCGGTTTTGATTTGAGGGTTATTCAGTTGTCTATCTGTTCATTATTGAGAATCTTGTGCCTATCCGACAACAAACATTCATACCATCCTTTGACTTAAATCCAACCAATATCAACATTTGTATCCATCCTTTATCATTTGTATTCATCATATATCAAATTCATAATCCATCATAACATTTGTAACCATTCTTTAACATTTGTATCCATCGTTTAATATTCGTATCCATCCTGTTTCCACATTCCAATATATCTTTTGCAACATTTGGATACAACCTATATCAAGGTTTGTATCCATCTTTTAAAATTTGTATCAATCTTTAACATTCTTATCCAGATTGGAACAACAATCAAAGCCAATGTTTATCTTATTCATGAATCCATCCTGTAACAACATTTAAATATATCTTTAGCTCATTTTAATCCAACCCCTAGCATAACTATATATCTTTAACATTTATATTCAGATTGTTTTAACAATTGAATCCAATATGTTTCAGTTCCAAACTTCTAATTATGATTATTACTTTGCGTTACCTTAAATTTGACGTTTTCTAGCCAGTTTGAATTTGATGATATCTAAAGCTTCAATATGCAGTGAAAACCCAAAAACTCTGAAATAGGAAGACGACTTTTAGAACCGAGTTATACCTCTAATGAGCATAATACACGGAAATTGTGCAGTGTAAACAGAACCATTTCACAAAATTAGTGATTTAATAAGTTGTTAGTAAAACTATTTGCTTTGATAACTGCAGCATCAAGTATTGCCATAATGTCGTCTTCCTATTTCATTGTTTTCTGTAGAAAATTGTCTTTATTATCAAATTTAGTAATTCTAGCTTGATTTAACTAGAAAAGGGATTTTGTACTGAATTAAACTATTAATATTAATATGAAACCTTTTCTAAACATAAAAAAATCATGTTTTCCTTTGTGCGTTTCTTTGATTATTTACATGTATTATGAATGTTTTGCCTGTATAGAAAAATAGATTGGAGGGTCACTTGAGATTAAGTTGACAGTCCCTTTGTCTTTTTTTTACACAAATTGTGTCATAAAATTTCTATAAAACACAATTTTTTAGCTGTATCCCATCTCTCGTGTTCAGTTGGGAAACCCTGTAAAATTATGTCTAATGTCTATAGGCCTGTACTGCATAGGTTGCTTCCAGAGCCCGAAATTTAAAAAAGTATCGTATCGTTGAACGAAACTCTCGAGTTTCCTTTTTGGGGTCTTAACATTTGCGTAGATTTTGATTTAAGAGATTCGAAAAAAATGGAGAATCTAAATCAAGTGAAAAAAATAATATTTTATTACAAAAATATTGATATTCATAAAACTGCTTAACCCCATTTGTGAAACCCGGCTTTTAAAACTGGTTTTCATAACGATACCCTGTCTTAAGTTTTGGGCTCAGGACCACTCAGGATTACAGGTAAACACCAAGGCAGGTTAAACACCATGTATAGTGTATATCGAGGGGGGGTAACTTTCAATCCCTGTGCCAGACTCCTTAGTTATATTTTTCACAACTAGGTGTAGCTGTCTTTCATTTAAACTTAATTTATACCCTATGCTGATAATTTTACTTTTTGTTCTAGGAATTGTGTGCAATGCTTGCTATTTTAAACAATCTTAAAAGTAGATGTTATTCAATTTTTTTAATAGAATTATTGTAGAATTCATATTATTTGTGCAGATCATATAAACATAAGCTTAACCAAAGTCGAGAATGATTGGTCGCGCCTATCACCATTTGTTGTAAAGTTATTTGAATGGATTAATGACAAAGACATTGTATCCTATTATTTGAATTTATGTTTATTAAAGTGACCAATGTAAAATTTGAATAGATGAAATTAAACCACTTCTCTTCAGACAAAACTCACTGAATAAGTGATTGCTCAGTTCAACTTATTCATAATTTTCATTAAATCTGATCCCTGTCAGTTAAGTAACAAATAAAAATATTCTGAAATTTCCTAAATAATATAAGACTTGTAAAAAAATTAAAAATTTTATTTTTTTCGATCTCAAAAACAATTTTTAATTTGAATTATCAGTTTCTGCATTTTATTTTATTTTCTGCAATAGACAATACTGGTCCTGCAGGTAAACTAAAACTACAGGTATCTCTTTGTGACCTTGTATAATTCTTTTTATAGTTTTGATCTATTTGCCCCAATATTTAAATAAAAAATGCTTATTTTGATATTAAACCCTAGAACTTTTTAATGTTAAAATGGACTGTAGTCATATCTTTAAATTATTTTATTTGTTCATTTGTAAAAAAAAAATTATTTTGTTCATATTTACTAACGTTCAAATGGACTAAAAACTGGTTTGAAAACAACTGACTTTAGTTCAAATGAACGTTAGTGCATTATAATATTAAAGTCCATAAAGTATTTTAAAATTAGATAAGAGGATTTGTTTGGTTTAACATATATCCACGAGAAAACTTAAGTTTGGAGGGACAAATCAACGTACTTTTGTATAACTATTCCCGTCTACACTGTTAGAAAAACCCGCTTACAATCAACAGTATTTAGTTCACGCACCAAGCCATGAAGATCCGTTGTAATATATCAACGATAATTCTGCTTGATATCAATTTACGGCCTGTACGCTAAATTCTAATTACATTCACTTGAATTCTACTTACTTCAATCATCAGAAATCGAAACAAGCATAATCCTGCTTACGTCAATTACAGTAATCCGGCGTTCAGACACGTACCGGCACTCAATTCAATCAGAATACTACTTGGATTCTGCATTAAACAGAATTCTGCTTACTTCAATTAAAATTTGACTCTCTTCAAGTAAATTCTAAGAGAGATCAATAATGTATGTATTTAAAGTATCTTGAATAATACTGACATTGCTTTCTCTCAATTCTCATTTAAAAATTTGATGTGATTCTAATTTAACTTATATCAACTAGTGTTTAGGCTAATTCAAGTAAAATCTTTCTGACCAGAAAACATCAAATTTCAAACGATATATCAATGAATGTCTTCTATATAATGGTTATATTGGCCTGAAATATGATGATATTGAAAATTTACAAAATGGCATTTCTAACAGTGTACAAATGTCTGCAAGCATTTGAAAACTAAATTAGTTTTCAAAACTTCAATGCAGTCGTGATGGGAGACAAAATAAGAACAATGTACAATCCCCATTTTGAAAAAAATATGTATTCTATCGAGTTCATGAGAATCAATAGTCGAGAATTATCAAACAGTTTAATAAAAGAGAGTTCTTCATTATTATTAGAGAGATTTAAAGAGTATTGTCAAGTTCTTTCGAATATTTAAATCAAGCAAACAATTTAAAATTTGATAGATTTCAGTCTAAGTATCAAGTAAACCTTTTAATGAAATTAT
>NW_019396661.1:167803-206258 GCF_000591075.1 Eurytemora carolleeae | reverse complement strand
GTACACACCTCAAATACATGAATTAATACTGGTGATCATAATTAAGGCACTTTTTCAAATAATAATATGGTCGAAGCCTTCATCAGCTGGATACTTTCAAACTTATTTGTGTGAACATTACACAACATTTTTTAAAAGCACTGAAAAAAAAACTCCATTTTGTAGTATTTGCATTAATACTAGACTGCCTAATAAACTATTACAATTGAAAACACGAAATAAAAACAAATAATTCTATGAAAAATAAAGCATGATGCATAACTCAATACTGGTGGTTCGCGTCTCCCTAGATTTTATCTAGTTGCAGGGGAGTATATATTCCTTAGAAATCATGGAATTAGAATTAAAATATCGCAAAATCCAAAATTTCGGACAATCTTCCCTTTAAAAATGTATTAAATTTTTTTTGAAATACATCTAATATCTATCCTTTCAAATATTTTTATGCTTAGTTACTAGCGCTAATGTCAAACTCAATTGAAGAGCTTCACTCAATTAAACACAATTTAGAAAACAATTCTATGTATGAATGTTTGATGGAAGGGGGAGTGGGATGAGGTGGTGGTGGGGACGGGGGCCTTCGGTTTATATATTTTTTAATCTTACTGAAAAAATATTTTTCGAGGTTAGAAAGTTTCAATTTTACTAAATTTTTTTAGCTGGGATGACGTCACAAATGAGTTCGGATCAAATACAAAAAAATCCCTCGATGAGATGAAAAATAAATGAACTTGATTCAAACTGACTATAAAACAAATGAACAGAACATTATTTTTCTTTGGGTTTCTAACAATTAAGTTAGATTAAAAATATCTCCCGTTATTTAATGATGGTCATCGACAAAATTAAAATATGATTTATCTGTTTTACCCATTTATTCCTGATTATCATTTTCTTCTACCGTAAGAATAGAATGTTTTGAAACATCTCCACCAGAGTCGCTGCTTGCAATTTTTTCTCCAATAGGTGGCAGCACGCCCACCTTACTGTAGTTCTGAATCCCACCACTAGATGTAGCACTAGTTGTATCAATACTTTGCCTTGAACCTGGTGAATGATTTTCCAAAATACAATCCAAAGTAGACAAGGTAGATCTGATAAGTCAGAAGAATTAAAAATTTACTATAAAATAAACAACAGGATTTTAAATGCAGTCAACCGTTTTACAAGTTATTTTCCAAAATAAAAGTGTAATTTTTTAAGATTTACTAATTAAGTTTTTGACTTTCCTTAAAGCGTGTCTCTCTCTTTTCAGGAATAGTGATGACATTAGTCCAAGATAGCACATCACAACGATCAATATCAATCTAAACAAGAACTTTGAACTATAATGAGTTGTGATGATTGATTGATTGATTAAGGATGTTATCATGAATAAATAACCGATTTTTTTGCGTTTCGTCCATTGATTGAGTTTTTGGTTGATGAATTGTTTTTTATTATTGGTTTGTTGATTGATTGATTCTTTAATTACTTGATTGATCATCTTGAGTTTTGTTCATTGATTGATTATTTGGTTGATGGATTGGTTTTTATTATCAGTTGGTTGATTGATTGATTATTTAATTACTTGATTGATCATTTTGCGTTTAGTTGATTGACTGATTCTTTGGTTGATGGATTGTTTTTTTTAATCAAATTGGTTAGTTGGTGGATTGATTCTTTACTTATTTGATTGATTGATATTTTTCTGCGTTTGGTTGATTGATTGATTGATTCTTGGGTTGATGGATCGATTCTTTGATGCATAACTGATGTTTATTAATTCATATCGTTTTCTTTTATATATATACATATATATACATATATATACAGACGAATGTCTTTTTTTTATTATACATAGATTATTACAAAAAGTTTCCCGGGTTTTAAACTTATATGCTTTGTAAATTTGCTTTTCGTTTACTTTGCGAAGAATTGGAGGGAAATGTTTTTCGACGTTTTCTTTAAGGAGGGAGTCGGGGGACTTGACAATGAGAAGGGAGACTTGTTATAACTCTCAATTATGTTTTACCCAAAATTTGATTCCTTTTCTTCTAAAAATCAGTTATTCAGGCGTACCTAGCAGAGCATTTGTAGCAACTGTAGTGCCCATCCTTATCCATTCTATGAGGGAGGTATCAACAGCAGAACTCTATATTTGTAAAACACGATTAACTTAAGTGAAAACCTAAACTAGGGAGGGGGGTACAGGGACGCCACGAGCCTCGCAAAATAGTCTCCAAGCCTCTAGATTCGCAGATGAGTGCTTCCATGGCGCTACCCGGTGACATGGAAACTGAACAACACGGAAACGGGTCAAAAATATGAGGAGACGAACCAAAACTTTGTGGAAACCGATCAACACATTGAGATTTAAAAGTTTTTGAAAAAAGCCGAAAGTGATCAAAAATTCAAGAAAACGGTTAAAAAATTCGAGGAAACCGGTGAACAAAAATGAGGAAAACCGATCAATTTTAAGGTTTCTAAAAACAAACAGGAACGAATCACAAAATATCAGGAAACTGACCGACTAAAAGGGATTTTTTAAACATTTTGTAAAAAAGCGGAAACAGATTAAAAATATGAGGAAATGGACAAAAAATTGAGGAAACCGATCAGTAAATGAGGATTTTTAAAGATTTTGTAAAAAGCGGCAACGGATCAAAAATATTCGGAATCAGATAGAAAATATTGGGAATCCCCTTAAAAATATTGGGAAATCCCACGAAAATATTTCATTAAAATAAAGAGGAAATTAATAAAGTTAATTGATCAAAAAAAGAGTAAACTCTTTAAAAGCAGAATTCTGCTGGATTTCCGAAAAATTCAAAGAAATCGCGGAAATGCTTAAATAATGAGTAATTTGATTGGTTTCCGCTTTTTTATCTGTTTCAGTGCTGTTCGGTTTACATGTCACCGCTCTACTCCTATCCTTATATATAGAAGAAATGAATACATTTAGAAAAAGTATTTAATATTTTTAAAATTACGCAATGTTTTTTGGATATTCAAGAAAAAACTGAATAGCTTTTTAAGGACTAAACATTTTCTTTTATAAATGTTATTTATTACTTCTATGTTATCGATTCTAACGTTTATGGGTGGCGCCACTCGCCAACTAAATTTAAATACTCATCTGCAAACACCTCCCTCCTTAAACCCAAGTTGGTCTTCAAATAAAACCCGTGTTTGATTAATTGATAGCTATGACGGTGCAAATCTTAAAAAAAGGTTTGGACATAAAAAAAACCTGAGGCATCTTTATTCCTGTTTCACTCTCCAGAATTCTTCTGATCCCTTCCCTAAACATTTATTGAATACTATTACTAGACCCAATACCATTCTCTAAACTTACTTCTTTAAACCGTAATGATGCATCATCGTTCATACCTTTCATAACTTCTGACAAATAACTTTCCGACATATACTAGCAATATCATCCCTGCGATGCATATTTTTTTGTTGTATGCCTTTTACACTCACAAACACATCGCATCTATTTGTTTAAAGCCATGGGCTGACAATACCGAAATTCAGCCGATATTAAAACTGATCATAAAACTACTAAATAATCTTGAGTCTTTTATTTTTAACTAAATAGAATATCTAACTATTTGGATTTTGGAATTTCATAATTTTCTCTTTTTTTCCGTAGCTCATCCCTTAAGTTTCAGGGGTGAGCAATTTTCCAGGGGTCAGCGGCCACTCCATGACTCATCCCTATATCCGCCGATAGCAGCGGTGTTAGTTTTGAATAAAGTAAAAGTTCATATTCTGTTTCAGGAAGAAAGAAACAATGAATTGACAATCCACAGGTTACCCGTTCCGAATATATTAAATTTTGAAAGACAATTTGGCGCAATCTTTCCATTATCTTTACCTCGGTGCATCGGGATAGTTTGCTGGGTCTACTGAGAGTAGTTTCATTACTCTGATCTTATCCCCAGGACACAGAGCGTACACATCTAGAAATAGAATCTTGTTAAAGGGAATGCTCCTCAAAATAACAGCAACATTTTCGCAACTTTGCAGCAAATTTTTTAATGCACATTTTGTCGGGTCTATTTTTAATTTAATGGAAGCACATATTTTATTTTAATTAAGTCGTTTTGTTTTGTACAAAGTAAAGAGACCAACAAAATATAATTTATAAAATAAAATGCAAACGTAAACTCTGCTCAATTTTTGACATGATATTTTCTAATTTACAAAGAAAATAAATTTCATCTTTCGCAAAAAAATTGTATATAATCAACTATGGTGCAGATTCATAACTAATGAAATTTTGTGTTAACCTAACTTTTCATGGACACTCTTAAAAATAAAATTTTACTAAAAAAGGTAGCGCAAGGGTAATATTTTGTCAGGAAAAAGATTTTAAAAATGTGAATAGGAAAATAAAGAAGATGAATGAAAAATCTGCTACATTTCACACCATATAAAATAAAACTTATGACAGTTATTAGAAAATGTTGCTTTACCTGTAAATGTGCCTCCTCTATCAATCGCAAACCTAAATTTTGTCGACATTTTCTGAAATATAAACCATATATCATTATTCTATAAAATATTAACAAATCAACAACAAAAGAGGAAACAATGTTGAAATAACAATCAGTAATTATAACTATTTATATAAAGTTTGTAGTTACAATTTCTCAATGTAAATACAGTTAGAATTAAAGTAATTTTCCAACAGTTTAATGGAAAATATTACAAAAATGATTTTAACTGGCAGTTTTCTCCCCCTTTGCTTAAAAATATTTCTTCATCCCGTTCAGTGCTTAGGATACGGATCCGGATCCGTTGGATCCGCAAGATTTTGGCTTCCTGGATCCGGATCCGCAAAAATATGCAGATCCACGATCCGGATCCAAGGGGTAAAATATTAACCAAAAACTGCAAAAAAAAAAAAAATTTTTTACTCCTAAACCCCAATTCTGAACTTTTGAAAAAAGAGAGATTATAAAAATTTCCTCATTTCTGAATAAAAATAAAAACAAACGACAAACAAAAAATTTGAAAATTATTTTTTGTTTCAAAAATTCGGTACATCTTAAAGAAATGACCTGAATCCGGATCCATTTTTTTACCAGTCCGGATCCAGGATCCAGGATCCGGATCCGCATCAAAATTAAATGGATCCTAAGCACTGGTCCCCTTAAAGTGAAACATTTCCCAAAATTCTGTAATATAACACTTATTTATAAAAATGGGGGGGGGGGAGATAGAAACAGGAAGCGATAAAATTTTCTGTGCAGTAATGTACACACCTCAAATACATGAATTAATACTGGTGATCATAATTAAGGCACTTTTTCAAATAATAATATGGTCGAAGCCTTCATCAGCTGGATACTTTCAAACTTATTTGTGTGAACATTACACAACATTTTTTAAAAGCACTGAAAAAAAAACTCCATTTTGTAGTATTTGCATTAATACTAGACTGCCTAATAAACTATTACAATTGAAAACACGAAATAAAAACAAATAATTCTATGAAAAATAAAGCATGATGCATAACTCAATACTGGTGGTTCGCGTCTCCCTAGATTTTATCTAGTTGCAGGGGAGTATATATTCCTTAGAAATCATGGAATTAGAATTAAAATATCGCAAAATCCAAAATTTCGGACAATCTTCCCTTTAAAAATGTATTAAATTTTTTTTGAAATACATCTAATATCTATCCTTTCAAATATTTTTATGCTTAGTTACTAGCGCTAATGTCAAACTCAATTGAAGAGCTTCACTCAATTAAACACAATTTAGAAAACAATTCTATGTATGAATGTTTGATGGAAGGGGGAGTGGGATGAGGTGGTGGTGGGGACGGGGGCCTTCGGTTTATATATTTTTTAATCTTACTGAAAAAATATTTTTCGAGGTTAGAAAGTTTCAATTTTACTAAATTTTTTTAGCTGGGATGACGTCACAAATGAGTTCGGATCAAATACAAAAAAATCCCTCGATGAGATGAAAAATAAATGAACTTGATTCAAACTGACTATAAAACAAATGAACAGAACATTATTTTTCTTTGGGTTTCTAACAATTAAGTTAGATTAAAAATATCTCCCGTTATTTAATGATGGTCATCGACAAAATTAAAATATGATTTATCTGTTTTACCCATTTATTCCTGATTATCATTTTCTTCTACCGTAAGAATAGAATGTTTTGAAACATCTCCACCAGAGTCGCTGCTTGCAATTTTTTCTCCAATAGGTGGCAGCACGCCCACCTTACTGTAGTTCTGAATCCCACCACTAGATGTAGCACTAGTTGTATCAATACTTTGCCTTGAACCTGGTGAATGATTTTCCAAAATACAATCCAAAGTAGACAAGGTAGATCTGATAAGTCAGAAGAATTAAAAATTTACTATAAAATAAACAACAGGATTTTAAATGCAGTCAACCGTTTTACAAGTTATTTTCCAAAATAAAAGTGTAATTTTTTAAGATTTACTAATTAAGTTTTTGACTTTCCTTAAAGCGTGTCTCTCTCTTTTCAGGAATAGTGATGACATTAGTCCAAGATAGCACATCACAACGATCAATATCAATCTAAACAAGAACTTTGAACTATAATGAGTTGTGATGATTGATTGATTGATTAAGGATGTTATCATGAATAAATAACCGATTTTTTTGCGTTTCGTCCATTGATTGAGTTTTTGGTTGATGAATTGTTTTTTATTATTGGTTTGTTGATTGATTGATTCTTTAATTACTTGATTGATCATCTTGAGTTTTGTTCATTGATTGATTATTTGGTTGATGGATTGGTTTTTATTATCAGTTGGTTGATTGATTGATTATTTAATTACTTGATTGATCATTTTGCGTTTAGTTGATTGACTGATTCTTTGGTTGATGGATTGTTTTTTTTAATCAAATTGGTTAGTTGGTGGATTGATTCTTTACTTATTTGATTGATTGATATTTTTCTGCGTTTGGTTGATTGATTGATTGATTCTTGGGTTGATGGATCGATTCTTTGATGCATAACTGATGTTTATTAATTCATATCGTTTTCTTTCGTATTTTTTATCCATAAAAGAATTATATTTGAATATGTAAATTCTCAGCCCCCCCCCCCCACCCTACCCCCACAAACCTGACAAGAAAGAGGAAGATATCTACGAGGGTAGACCCCCCGGGGAACCGACTAACTGCCTCTGGGACCGGGACGAATGTTATGAAGAGAAGGAGGAGGCAGATCAGGAGAATACAGATATAAATACTTTTCATCACTGACGTGTTCCTGAAAACAATGATATTTGTAGAACTAATCTAGGTGAAGATTGCACACTGTGTCAGTGTGTACACCCATAAAACGCCCACTAACATTATGTACACTTTTTAACTTCTAAAAAACGCGTCTGATTCCCTAGAATCCGCCAAAAATTGTACTTCAGTCCACAAATAGTAAATATTTATAAAATCTGCCTAAGAGTGAGTTTTACATCTGCCACAAAATCTCCAGATTAACTATTATTCCTTGCCTTCACCTACAACCAACATTAAAAACGCTGTTAAGGGATTCTTGACTTCTGTTTTTAGTTTTTTTGGCTCAAATTAAGAATCTAAAAAGTTCAAAAAACCTAGAAAACCTTTTCTTTAACTTGTATTATCTTGATAAAGATTTTTAGTCATTTCAAATAAACTTTTACCTGATAGAATTGTCTAAAATACTCTTGGCATTCTCCACTACGTTTCTTTTAACATCTAATTAATATAATTTGTGATTTTTTTTTAAAGTTTGGATTTCTATTTTTTACGAAAAGTAAAACGTTTTTGGAACTTTTCTGTGAACCAAAACGGGTTCATGTAATAATAGATCAAAGAAGTTTGCAAGAACTATTAGCATTTTCCTTTCTTTCTTGGTGAAATTTCTGTTCTTGGAAGTTTTTAGTTTAGTTTTTAGGTCAGTAGCACATAATAGTATAATTGCAGTTCCATACCCCTATAAAAACCTACCTATTTCTTTGCAAGACTGCAACCGGATGAAATCACGGGTTGACATTGGTTTGGAATCTTTTCTCCTGAATTAAATGCACTGTAAGCGTATTTTTAAGTGACCCAAAATTCAAAAATAGGAATGCCGGATTCCCAGCGTTGTCTGATCAAGTATAAATTAGATAATTACTGTTTATGATTTTGAAAACAGATTATTTTCAATTATGGTTTCTCTAAAAAGTGGCTTTTAAAATTAGGAAAAGACAATATCTCCGCATTATATTGATCAGTTTGAGGTTTTAATGGTACTGTTGTGAAACACCAACCAATAAACCAAAACATTATCAATTGTGTTCAAGAGCTTTTTAATAAATAAAAAGTAATATTTTGATAACATTCACTGAATCCAGGACAGAATTGATAAAATCGACAGTTCAAAATCTGCATTTGTATCAAGATGGGACTGATCCATGACATCTTTTTATCACAAAAAGGACAAGTTTGAGAATAAGTAGTGCTTTTCATAAAAATATACGAAA
Organism: Eurytemora carolleeae; assembly: GCF_000591075.1. Lineage (NCBI taxonomy): Eukaryota > Metazoa > Arthropoda > Copepoda > Calanoida > Temoridae > Eurytemora > Eurytemora carolleeae. The sequence goes on along the minus strand of NW_019396661.1, from coordinate 197,770 downwards.
AAAACTATTTTTTTTAAGAATCCTACCTGAGAAAAATTTTTGCAGCTACAGCTTCATGATCAGAGTAGGATAAATTTTTCCCGGGGATCCTGGAGTAAAAAATAAAATCTTATTTCAAATCTGATTTCCTCGCAAATTTGCTTGGGAGGTGGCTCATTTTTAGAAATAGATCCAGGGGGGTCTAGATTTTTAGAAATAGATCCAGGGGGGTCTAGATTTTTAGAAATAGATCCAGGGGGGTCTAGATTTTTAGAAATTGATCCAGGGGGTCTAGATTTTAAGAAATTGATCCAGGGGGGTCTAGATTTTTAGAAATTGATCCAGGGGGGTCTAGATTTTTAGAAATAGATCCAGGGGGGTCTAGATTTTTAGAAATTGATCCAGGGGGGTCTAGATTTTAGAAATAGATCCAGGGGGGTCTAGATTTTTAGAAATAGATCCAGGGGGGTCTAGATTTTTTGTTGTTGTAACACTATTTATGGTTCATTATAAAATTGGAATTCAGACTCAAAGTCTTAAAATTAACACTATAAAAACTTTCTATATCATTAATTTCTAAATCAAATATTATTAATTTCTAATTAACAAATCTATTTATTATTTATTATTATGATAAAAATAATAATAATAGTAAAAATAATAATTATATACCTGTCTGGTAATGGTAGAGAACAGGATATAGTTTCCGCGTGTATATTTGGTCCAGATTTGTACATTATGTAATCTATACGTTTACCATTCGGAGATTCTTTCAACGAAGATCTAAACAAATAAACATTTTATCTTTGTTGTTTCATGTTTTTATAAAATATGTCCTCCAATACAATATCTTTCAATATTGTTGTTTCATGTTTTTATAACTTCACTTCACAAATTTCAGTTCATAAAAATAAAGTTACAAATTCAGGGGTGTATATTTTCCTGTAAATAATTCCCCCCCCCTTTTATAAAAATCATTATTTTTCCCCGGAAGTTAGGTCAGGTTGAGCGTAGCCGAGTTTTTTTTAGTGCTTTATTTGCTAAATTCGGGAAAATAAACACATTTTTGGGTAAAAAGTCCAATTTTTTCCCCATCAGATCACCAAAAATCATGTCCCCACTGCCCAGGGGAGCGGGGGGGGGGTAATTCTTAAAAATATACATTTTACACCCTTAAATGTATTTCTTCCCTGAACTTAATAATCTAATGAGATAAAAAGCGGGGGAAAATAAATACCCTTGAATAGCAACCGTATCTATGTTTTCTTCAAAAGTTGAACAAATTCACGGAGAAAAAAAAATAATAACATTCCTTACACACCGGGGAAAACAATGATTATTTAAGGGTGTGGAAAGGGGTTGGTTGATTAGGATCCATTAATTTTTGTTGTGGATCCGGGTCCTGGATAACAAATATATCTGGATCCCGGTCATTATTATTTCCTCAAGATGTCCCTGCTTCTTTTGAACAAATGAAAAATTTTCTTGTTTTCCCTTATTTTTATGATGACACTTAATGAACTAGTTATATTTTTTTAGTTTTAAATAATCGCTCATCAGTGAACAGTTTGAGGTTTGAGCAAAGAAAAGAATCTTTTTTTTTGCAGGAAATGATTAGTATTTTGCCCCTTATATCCATATATTTTTGTGTGGATCCGGATCCAGGAAGCCAACAAATTTCTCCTTGAACGAACCTATGTGTATATGAGTTAGAAGGTGTTTCACTGGTTTCTCCTCCATCTACTCCATTAGCTTCAACCCAGGCATCACACAACGGGGTCACGTACCGTACTGTACAATGAAACATATAACGGGAAAAAGTCACATTTGTCATATCTTTTTACATGATTTTGCTATCACTTTTTTTTGGGTCACACTGTATTTGGTTACCTATTTGGTATGGAATATCCTTAGGTTCCGTATTGAAGTCTCCAGCGTATATCGTCAAGTCGGCGCTAGAATTAACAATTTGTTGAATTCGAATTCTCTACTCATTGAACATTGAAAAACATATTGGATTACTGTAAAATTTGAGGCTGTTGATTTTCAGATGGAATTTCAGCATAATTGTTATCTTCTCCTCTCTTTCTTTCAATGATAAACGTTAATAAAAAATATTACTAGAAATTCTTTCATAATATGCCCAAGGACCAGATTTGATGAATAGCAAGACATGGCTGAACCGCGTTAGACAAGGTTCAACCACTTCTCTTCACCTTGAACCGACTCAAAAGAGAAGTGCGGTTCAGCTACTTCTCGCTATTTCGTAATCTGGGCAAACTTTTTATAAAATATACAATCCTTAACGGCATTTCAAATTAAAAAGAGGGCAAATACAACATTCATTCCTTTGTAAAATATTAATAACTTTGGTTGATGCTTTATTTTAGTTGATGCTTTATTTTAGTTGATGCTTTACTTTAGTTGATGCTTCATTTTAGTTGATGCTTATTTTAGTTGATGCTTTATTTTAGCACCTAGATGAAGATAGTTTGATCCATTGTGCACTCTCGACTCCATGAACAACCCTATGACCCAAATAAACATCCTGAAATTAAAAGTGGATTATTAGAAACTTATTGGAACTAAAGAAGAACAATCTCTACCAAAACAAGTTTTACCTCCCAAAATAAAGATAGGGAAGATAAATTGGACCAAACAGGCAAGTTACCCCCTCCTCCCCCCCTTCATTAATACTCCCCAAAAATTCATTAATTTCCAAATTTAGTGAGAAAAAAAAAACCAAAAATATACGAAAACAAAAACCTTTCCTGGAAACGAAAAAAATTCGAGAGAAGAAAGGGGACTGATTTTTCGACAAAATATAAACCCGTGTTGTAGTTAATAATTGCGACTAAACATCCACAAAATCTTTTTTTATAAAAGTATTTCAACTTATCAACGCCGTTTAAAATAAACCAGTGTTTTTGTGATTTGTGTTGATTAAAATAAAAACACGTATCAAAGAACTCTTCAACGTCAAGTTTTTACAATCTTTTTAATTCATCTAGATCGTAAAAATCAAATTCCCCCCCCNCCCCATTAACCCTGCCCTTTCTACCTTTATAGGATTGTAGTTGTAAGTTGCGTGGTAATGAGATGTAAATATATGGATATTGAACCCCTAGATTTTACAAATCATCATTTTTATCTCAGCTTTTAATAAACAAAAAATAATCATTTGTTTACTAATATCAAAATGAAAAGAAGTGTAAATATCGTTAAGACCAAAATCGACTAATCAATGCCTGATATAACATTTGACAACCCCGTTATTCCTAACTTCTTTCATTTCTAACATTCCTCAAGCTAAAAATATTATTGAAAATCCACGAAATTTACAACAAAAAAGAAAACTGGTTTGCCGGGCCGATAAAATGTAAACTATTTGTCACGGAATGAATAAAGAAGAAACTTGCTATCCCGGGGATCATGAAATGTCAGGTAAAACAGTAGAAAATAAAATTATTTCAAAAATGATCAAGTTCCTTGAAATCAATTTGACCGAGGCCCAGACCCTTCCCACCAAACCAGTCTCCGTGCATCAGCTTGTGCGGATACCCGTTCAATCCAAAGTGATGAAACGCAACATCGTTGATTCGAACCTAAGCAAATATTAACTGATCAAAACAATTTTGTTTTGTGAACAATTCAATCTGATATTAGTCCAATCGATATAGCAATTGTATCTGTAGTTGTTATCAAACGTAACTTGTATACAGTACAAATATCCAAAAAAAAGAGGATTATGAAAGAAAATCATAAGTGTGCGATCGTGATTAAGGATATCTCATTCTAAAGTTTTCAGCTCTGGGTGCACACTGTACACCTAATACACACACAAAAAAGCAAGTTTCACATTATTTAGATTGAAGAAAAGAAAATAACTATTACATAAAAGGTATTTTTAACCCCGGTGAGCACAGGGAAGAACATTTTTTTAAATAAATAACGACTCAATACTCCTAAAAGTCGGCACTGTTTTCTAGCTTACAGTTGCATTCAAACAATGTTCTAGTTTCAAAAATGACAAATCCACGACAAAAACGAAAAATTATATTTCGAATATCGTCAAAATTTTTATAATATCTTCTAAAAAAACACATCTGAACAATTTTTGGACCTCTATCGGGTCACTTGAAGAGGGAGAGGGGGGGGGGGGTAATACCACTCTGGTTACCTTAGAGAAGATACATGTTCCAGTTCCAATAATTCCGCTGTCGAAATAGTAACTGTACGGTAGAACAGAAGCAACAAGTTTTCTGCAGTAACAGATATCAATACAATACAGTCCAAAAAAGATAATTTAAGCAATGATAAAAAAGTCAAATAATAGTTTTAATTATTTTGACGAAAAAATTGTGACTGAAAAATCTCACATTAATTCTCAGAAAAAAATATATAGACTTCACAGCAAAAGCTTTTATTTGCTGAAGAAAAAAAAAATTATATAAGAATAAAATGAAATTAATACAAATTGTTAAAACTTGCGAACTAGGTGTATAATGTACATCTGATATGATTGATTAATCCCTGATTGTGTAATAATTTTCATGCTTCCATACTTCCTGAAATATAAAAATATTCTCGTTTTCTTTAATTTTAATATTTCTTAAATTCAGTGATTGCTTTTCACTCTTTTCTTAAGTAAGACCCAGAGTCGTATTTAGGTGCCGGTGGGGGATCAGATCACCAAAAATCATGTCCCCACTGCCNAAAAGATTAAAGAAACATTAAGAGCCAAATATATGACGAGGAACAAGGTCATAATGCAAGGAAAGTTAATTTCAGGTTCGTATACTCTCTGCGTACATATTGAAACCAGTTCTCTCTGGGCGGAATTTGTAAAAAAGAATAGATGCATCTGTGTAGAACAGAGCCTTTAGTTCTTCAACACACGTCCTTCTGAATACCAATTATTATTTGTTCTAACCTTAGATATTCCCATACCGAGCCCCCAACAGTTAAGTGTTAAAATATTAATTTCTGTCTCCATGAACGCCATATTTGAACAGCTTTATTTCTTCTCTCAGCTCACTGTTACGTTTATGGCATAATTAGTCACAACACTCATTACAGAGATAGTGTTTTCATTTGTACCGATTTTGAATTTCACATTGAGGTTTTGTGTTGTCCAATACTGAGAACCAAATATCAGATTTCTATCCAATGAGATTGCGACATGTACTTAAAAAACCGGTTTTCGGGTAAATAATGTTGCGCATTTGCCGCGGAAGTATTTTAAAAGCTCGTCTTTGTTTATTCTAAAACTTTAATCGGTGCCATATCAAGGATGGATTCCCTCATTTGAACTACTGCCGTTTGAACTATTGATCATTTGAACTATTGTTCATTCTTACTACTGATAATGACATCATTTTCTGTAGTTCAAACACCACATTATTTATACTTATAGGGAGCCAGGTGCTGCGGCCCATGACCAATGATATCATTTATTGGGTAATCTTACATCGTCTACGCAACATCCCCCCTACTGAAGTTCCGACCCATTGACTTTCCGACCTACTGCAATATTGGACCTAAGCCAGCTGTTTCTTTTTGTATCATTTGAGGGTTAGGTTAGGTTAAGACCATTTCTGGGCCGAACGCCGCGGCTATAAGGACAGGCTAGGGGGCCGGCGCTGCGGCCACAAGTTCATATAGCAGCTGTAAAATCACGTGCTAGTAGGTCGGATGTGTAGTATAGCGGATTTGGCGTAGGCCAGAAGTGGAGTATAGCGGATTTGCGTATGGTAGAAAAATACACCACCCATAATTGGTCAACTCATATGGGTCATTTGAACTATGATTTTGCTCATATCAACTATTTTTTGCTCATTTGAGCCATGTTTTTTGCTCATTTGAGCTATTTGGCTCATTGGAACTATTTAATTGGCTCATTTGATTTTTTTTGCTCATTTGAACTATTTTTTTTGCTCATTTTAAATAATTTTTAGCTCATTTGAACATATTTGTTTACTCATTTGAACATATTTTTTTGCTCATTTGAACTATTTTTCGGCTCATTTGCTATACTGTTTTGCTCAATTAAATTATTTTTTTGCTCTTAACTATATATTTTTCGGCTCAATTGCTCTATTTTTTTATGTTCAAATGAGCAAAAAAATAGTTAAAATGAGCACAGAATGTTATCGTTTGAACTATTGTTTGTTTGAGCTACTATATACACGTGGTAAACGTGTGCAATTCCAATGACCAATAGTTCAAAAAGTCAATAGTTCTAATTCGGACTGAGGAAATTGGATGGAGAATATACAGAGGGAAGGATGGAGAGTATACAGAGGGAAGGGTGGATAAAGAGAGAAGGATGGATTGAGTATACAAAGGAAAGGATAGATAAAGAGAAAAGAATGGAGAATATACAGTGGGAATACGGATCTAGGGAGAAGGATAGATAGTATACAAGGGAAGGATGGCTCCAGGGAGAAGGATGGAGAGTATACAGGGAAAGGATGGAAAGTATACAGAGGGAGGACGAATCTAGGGAGAAGGATAGATAGTATACAGAGGGAAGAATGGCTTCATGGAGAAGTTTGGAGAGTATACAGAGGATTAGGAAAGGATGGAAAGTATGCAGAGGGAAGGACAGGGGCGGATACAGGATTTAAGTGAGGGGGCCGGGGGCAAGATTTTTTAGGAACAAAAAAATGAATAATTAGGAACAAAATTTTTTTTTTGACTTAAAAGACTCAAAAAGAGCCAAAATTGATGACTAAAGACTAAAAAACTAGATTTTTAAATTTTAGGAACAAAATTAAAGGATTAGAACAGGAATTTAGGAACAATTAAAAGATTATACAGGACTTAGGAACAAAATTAAAGGATTCGGACAGGGATTTAGGAACAATAAAAAGATTGTTCAGGAATTAGGAACAAAATTAAAGGATTCGGACAGGGATTTAGGAACAATAAAAAGATTGTTCAGGAATTAGGAACAAAAATAAAGGATTAGGACAGGAATAATATGACTCATTATTTAGAAAAATTCCTGAATCGCCCATGCTAAGACCATATACCTGAAGTAACACAACGTCGTAGCTTTGAGTAGAAATATATTTCCCGATATCTTCCATTCGCTCGTTCCGATCCTTAATTATTACTATTATATTATTTTTAAGATTTATAACATGAACAAAATATAAATAAACCAGGATTAGGGCGCTTCGCACCCATCTTCTATTTCAACTTTTAATTGTGGCTTTATCTCTGAGCATCTTCTCTTTATACGTACAGTTTAAAAAAAGTTTGCAGATTTCATAATATTTTTTCGCGCATTTTCAAAATTTAACAAAAATAAAAACTCAACACAAAGTTTTAAAATTTTGATCATTCATAAACCTTCCCTGGGGTCACGTGAGGTCCACACAAAATTTGGGTCCGATCGGTTCAGCCGTTTTGACGTTTATTGGATACAAACAAACAGACAAATAGACAGACAGACAAGCAAAATACTTGTATATCATTTTTGAATAGGTCAATTAAAACTACATGATAATGAATATAAACCAAAAATCATTGTGCTTCTACATATTTGTTCTACTTAAAATGTTTTAATTTCATGAATATGCGTTTACAAAGTTATCTAGTTACTAGTAATTTTTAAAAATACATTCTTTACACAAGGTCCGTCATCGGGAACGTCTTTATAAAAATCGGGTATATTCCTAGTAACAAAAATATAGGATTAGGACAGGGATTTAAGGTGGGTCGGACACAGGAACAGGAACAATAAAAGGAACATTAGCAATTTAAGAACAACAAAGAATTACTAGTTATACTTAAATGCATGAAAATTAGGAACAATATTACAATTTTGATAAATGAGTATTGATTAAGGAACATTACTAAATATAAACAATATTATAACTTAACTTACAAATTTCTAATTCTAAATTTATCGATAACAATAACATTTATCAAATTGGGAACATTTTGCCTCGAAATCTCAGGGGGGGGGGCTACGCCCCTCCCTGAATCTGTCAGGGGCCCTGGGGGCGAATGTCCTCCCGCTCCCCCCCTTGTATCCGCCCCTGGGGAAGGATGGATGTAGGGAGAAGGATGAGTATAAAAAGCCGGCAAAACACACTTTCAGAGACACCCATTAGTTTAACTGCCAGTTATTTTGATATACAGATATATTAATAAACAGATAGTTTGATATACAGCTAAGTTTGATGGACAGATAGTTAGATAAACAGATTGTTTGATAGACAGGTTGTTTGATAGACAGATTGTTTGATATACAGATTGTTTGATAGACAGATTGTTATGATAGAGAGATTGTTTGATAGATATTTTTGATAAACAGATAGCTTAATAAACAGATTGTTTGATATACAGCTAAGTTTCATGGACAGATAGTTAGATAAAAAGATTGTTTGATAGACCGGTTGTTTGATAGATTGATTGTTTGATAGACAGATTGTTTGATAGACAGATTGTTTGATAGAGAGATTTTTGATAAACAGATAGCTTAATAAACAGATTGTTTGATAGACTTAAATTGTTTGATAGACAGATTGTTTGATAGACAGATTGTTTGATAGACATAATGTTTGATAGACAGATAGTTTTACAGACAGCTATTTTGATAGAGAGATAGTTTGACAGACACTAGACAGATAGTTTGACAGACAGATGGTTTGATAAACATATGGTGAATCACTATTGGGGTTTTTTAAAAAAAAATTATCTCCTTCTAGCTATGGAAAACTTGGCCTAAAATTTTTCCATTTTAAACAGATCTGTAATGTCGTCTTGCATTGTATTGCAATAAGTAAAACAAAGTTTTGTTTTCTTGTGCAAAGAAACTGATTATACTCGCTACAAAGTACAAATTTTAATTATTTTAATTCCAGGATCTCTGCAATATCTTTGATATTTCAAATTTTAACTAAGTATTCATATAAGAATTCATAGCTAAAATATAAAGTGTGCGACATCACATGGATATTTTATTTAAATGAAAAGTTTAAAATTATATATTAAATATAAATTAATACAAGTTAGACACAATGAATGTTTTTACAAATTGATCATGTTTTAGTTGGCGTTTCTTGTCTTTTGTTTGGATTTTCATTGTGATGATTATAAATTACTAAAATCATATTACCTTATTGGTGTTTATCTTATGTAAAAGATATTTATCAAAATACCAAATATCAAAATTAAATTACATATAAACGAACAAAAAATCTTAAATAAAATCCATTAAGCCATAGCATTACAGTCTATTTGCTTTCGTATCAAAAGTGAGTTGAATCATCTATATTAAACAACTTTAGTTAATAGTTTTGATTATTGAAATATAGTTTATTTTTTATGATCATACAGTTAAACCCTAATACATCGAAAGAATTCATCAAATGTCGTATTCTTCACTGGAATTTTGCAGATATTTAGTTTTTAAATTAAATGATTATATGGAGCTCTTTAAAACTGTCCCCGCATATTCATGGTTATTTATTTATTTTTGCAAATACTGAGATTTACGCAAAATAGTAAAAAAAAACATTGAAAAAATGTCAAGACGATATTTTATAAATTCTTTAGATATATGGCTTATTTAGGGTTTAACTGTACAGGGTGTCCCAAAAAACATGGAAATTCAGTGACGAATTCGATATCGTCTCTTAAATAATTCTTTTAGTAGAGTGATACCTACTGAGAAAGCTGTAATTTGTAACAGTTTCGTCTGCTATGTTCACATTTTGTTTGTTTATGTTTTGACTGCACACGGATGTACTTAGTAAAACAAGAAAATTGCAGTATACAATAGAGCAAACTTGTCCGTCCTGACTGTTCATCTTGCGGAGACATTATAAACACATCTTTACAGTCTTTTACCCTTTTCATAAATTAAATTCTAGCAGACATAATAATATTATGACTTTTGAAGTTAGGTATTACAATGCTAATTCATAACAAAGACGATATTGAATTCGTCACTGAATTCCCATGTTTTTTGGGACACCCTGTATATTTTTAGATATACATAAAATGCCGAATATAAAATTATGATATAAATAATGCCAACAGAAATATGGATCAGAGAAACAGATTACTTGATTCAAATCTATATAAATCTTATAATCACTTTACCTTTGCAAACTATAAAGGAATTGAATCTAAGTCACGAACTCAAATTTTTTTAACCCTATATCTTAGCAAACTGATGGTGTAAACTTAGATTATTTGGTCTCATAGAATTCATAGTTTGAAATATCTAAGGTCTACGACATAGGGTTGAAAATTTATAAGGATTATAAAATCAAAGTTTGTGGCAAAGACTTAATTCCTTTGGACACTTAGAAAATCAGAGTTTGAATCAAGTGATCAGTATCTAATTACATAATGTATAAATATAAAATACAAGCATAAGAATAAAAAGAAAATCTAAATTTCAGTTAAAGATTCTACTTCAATAATATTTTGATTTCCTTCTACTCCTTCAACTCCTTATGCACCCTATAATTATCTTCTTCTTCTACTACGCTCATTCTCCTTTTTCTCGTTTTTATTTCTCCTCCTTCTTCTCCTTTATAACCTTTTATGCCTCCTTCTCCTTCTTTTTCTCCTTCCCTTTTCTTATCCTTTTTCTCTTTCTTTTGATCCTCCTTTTCATTCTCCTCCCCCTTCTTCTCCTTCTTCTACTTCTTCCCCCTTCTTCTTCTTCTTCTTCTTCTCCTTCTTCTCCTTCTCCTTCTCCTCCCCCTGTTGTCTATAGTTTTGTTGAATATCTTGTATTAGAGTTTACAAGGAAATCAATATTGACCTCCACATGTGACCCTGTCGATATATCCACAGCACTTGCCTAATCAACCACAAAACGTTTTAAAAAATGTGGTAACGTCTGCAGCACAATAAATTCATGTCTTGCGAATGATCATGTAAACAGAATAATGAAAAATTTACATTTGGAATCAAGAAATAATTTAGTTGCATGCTTTAAGTTTCCCCCCCCCCCCTTCTCAGATATGCTATAGATCAAGGTACTAATGCAAGGAAATTTGCGAACATATTGAAACAAGTTCTCTCTGGGCGGAATTTGTAAAAAAGAATAGATGCATCTGTGTTTGTTTAGTATCCGTGGAGGATAAAAGCATTTAACTTTGATAATTTTTAAAATTCACATATAGTTTCCTATGACCAGAATATTTCATAGATTATTTTTGTGAAAATGTATTCCATGTCAAGCTGTGGCATCCGTCTTGTGTTTACTTTTCCGCCCAAAGACAGTACACTGTAATACAAAAAATACGCACACCTCTGAAATAACTTTCCTTGCATTAGTACCTTGCTATAGATGGTACTGTTTGTACTTAAATTAGAAACATGACAGACAGTTAATTATTGCAAAGATAAATCCCTAGAACTCACAGAAAAGATAAATTACTACATTTTCCTCGATTATCGACCTCTGTCAAAAAAAAAAAAAAATCATCTTATTCTAAAATATTTTAAGTGTTTTCCTGTATCTCTGTTTCCCCAAACCTCATCTTAACCTGAAAACAAAAAGTGAGAGAAAAACAACTAATGATATTTTTATGATCTTTAATAAATAAAAATTTACTGTCCTTGTACTTACAACTTACAAGTGACCATCCATTATTCATAACAATACCCTACAAACATTTATCTAAACAATATTGTGGAAGTTACATATCATCATTTAATCTAGCCTAACAGTATTTAAGCTGATAATTTTCTCAAAATTTTCTGTGGCAGAAACGCGCAAGTTCTACTTTTTGAACAGAAATCAATTTTCTAAAAGATTTTTTTTGATGAATTATTCTTCAGACAAGGCTTATCACGGTACCGTTGTGAATCGGACACACCCCTCTTTAGAGGGAAAGTCACTGAAGTTATGTCTACCTTTAGAGTCTCATTGAGTTTTGACCCATATTGTTCTGAATGTATAGCCCTAGAAACCAGAGGACGTCCTAAGGTCGTTATGGGGACATCAATAATTACCAGTGCGACGTCCGGCGACGTCATGTTTTAGGTGTTGAGGACGTTTACGTCCTCACGACCAAACTTTCGAAGTCGAAATGACGTCACTTTGGACGTCCAAATGACCAAACTTTTGAATTCCAAATGACCAAACTTTTGACGCCCAAATGACCAAACTTTTGACGTCCAAATGACCAAAGTATTGACGTCCAAATGACTAAAGTATTGACGTCCAAATGACCAAAGTATTGACGTCCAAATGACCAAGCTAGTCATTTATTTATCCTTTAACCACTGAACAGAGCCTTAATCTTTCTATTTGTACTGCTACCCTTTAACCCTCCCCCCCTGGAATTACATTTACACCATGACTATTTTACGATCATGTATATGTTAGAGATGTCAACGATAGTGTAACGTAACGTAAAATGTACGTTTTTGTACGTTACGTTACAATAATGTGTAACGTTTGGATATATTCTATATATCGTGAACGTTAAACGTTAACGTTATAGGAGCTCATACCTAACGTTAACGTTAAACGTTAACGTTAGAGGAGTATACCCCCAACGTTAGCGTTTTGTGGAAATGTAACGTTATTTTTCTAATATCTACAACTTTTTTGACCATAACGTAAAGAAATGTTTTATTTCCAAGGGGAGCTTGAAAGTCTAACGTTTGAAAAATGAATTGTGATTTGATTGAATATCGTAACGAAAGGATTTCTATTTCAAAGTTCAACTTATAAAAAGTGTAACGTTGTATAACTGAAAAATGAATTACTGTTTATGAAAACGTTTTGAAACGTTTTCCCTTATAGTATAATGAAAAATTCAACGTTGCAGAAATGGGTTATTATTTTAATAATCAGGATACGAAAGTTTTTTTTACAGAGTAAAATTTCAATAATGTAACGTATAACATTTAAAAAAAATTAATTCTGTAAATCAAAACTTTTCATAACTTTTCTCTGAATACTAAATTGATTAGTCTAACGTTAGATATATGTCTGATGAAAATGTTGTTCATAAAACGTTAGACTATGAGGGCTTAGTTTTAATTTCAAAAGTGTAACAATAATTCTGTCAATCAAAACATTTCAAGTTTAAAGAAAATGAGTTTATGCCAAAAACTCTAATTTTCATTTAATATATCTTTGCAATCCGATGTCGTAGACCATTAATATCGTAATATACAAGGTTTAAACCATCGGGTTGGAAAGATATAGGTATTAGTAAGTTGACAAAAAAACTAAAGTGTAAACGAGTTTTTTTGTAACATGCTATTAGTGAAAATTCAAATCTTATAAATGTAACTTGGACATTGAAGGTTTTTGATTTTCTATTGTTTGATGAAACCCACTAAAATTCTGGAAAAGGAAAACGACATTAAGAAATTTTACATATGCATTTTCTGTTATAAAGCAAATGATTTACTAATAGTAAAAAAATCAACTTATTAAGTGGAATGGGTCTGTGAACAAACACAATTGCTGGGTTTCATATTTATTTGACTACTTGAAATCATAACTTCAGTTGGCATGGTTCATGTTTTAGGTTGAAAAATTTAGAAATGTAGATACTTACTAAAATGCAACAATATTTAATATTTTATCAATTGGAAAATGCAATTATGTTTTATTCATCAATAGATTTTTATGAAACTTTAGAATAGAAAAAAAAACTGATTTTTTAATTGTTTAAAAAGAAAAAAATGTTGAATAATTTTATTTCGCGTTGTGTGTGTTAAAACAAAATTTAGCACTTGTCTTACTATATTTGATTTTTTTAACCCCAAACATGAACTCTGAAAACATTTTCATTGTGGTCTGTAAACTAAAGCTAATGCCGCCTTTTTACTCACTTTGTAAGTAACATAAAAAAAAACACAAAAAGAACTAAAAATTCGCCACAAATTGTAATTTTCTAATCTCTACATCTTTGCAAGCTGGTGTTGTAGACTTTTAATATTTCAAGCTATGACTTCTGTTAGATAAGAATATCTAAAGGAATTAAGTTGTTCACAAACTTATATTTCTAATCCCTATATCTTTGCTACCCAATGTTGTAGACCTTAGATATTTTAAACTATGAATTCTGTTAGATAGAAGAAAAGGGTCAGTCTGCATTGTGTAAAAAAGAAAAAATTAGCCCTAAACTAATCTAAAATAATTTAGAACTACTGCTCCACATGCAAAAGTGGTTTGCCTTTCCGAATTTTAACTCATTTAATGAAGTGTCCCAAAACATGTCTATTTTTTAAGCTCTTCAAATACACGATGATAATTTCAAGTGATCCTCCATTAAAGAGGGCCATGCTCGATTCCCAATGATAACGTGTAAACTTTTATCTGATTGATGATTTGAAATTTAGGAGTGTTTTCCATAGGGTTGCGAATTGACAAATTAATATTGGAGATATTACCGTAAGGCCTAAAAAAAATATTAAAAAAAATAAATATGATACATCATTTTCTTGGAAATTTCATGCTGAATTCAGATTCGAAAACCATTTTAAATAAATTAAAATCTAAAGAAGTTATGGCCAAATAACGGTACTAAATTCCGGTTTTATAACTTTTTAATGTTTTTGATGAGTTTTTTAGCTCTGACTCATTCAATTTTCAATTTTTTTAAAACGCTTTTCAGATTTGAATTTAGCATTGAATTTCCAAGAAAATGATGTATAACACGAAAATAAAAAATAAAATTTTTTTTGTGGCCTTACGGTGAAAACGCAGCGACTTCCGGGTGGGCGGTTGGCTCTATTCCAATATTGATCACCCCTACTGAACATGCCACTCCATAAATGGAAGGTCACTTAAAATTACGTCTCTAGTCCCTTAAAGACATACTTTGAGTTGAAAGTCTAATATAATATTAAAACATCTTTATATTGCATAATGCATATTCTTCTACACATTCTCTAAAAAGGTTAACAATACAACAGCAACATGCAGGGTGAGTTAAAAAATGTAATTATCACGGAAAAAATCTTGCAATGCTTTCATTTAGAAACAATGTTATTTTAATAAAGTCTAACGTTAGAAACATTAAGGAATTGAACAACGCAACGTATAGAACATTGAAAATTCATTACGTAACGTTACTCTGTGCAATAAAATTTCATAATGTGCAACGTAAGGTTTTAAACGTTAATACTTTTGATGAGCACTATCGTAACGAAAGCTAAAATCTAGAAAAATCAAAACGTTGACATCTCTAGTATATGTAAGTAAAGCACGATTAACCAGTTACATAACAGAAATTCTTATTAATAGCTCTTTAATAAAAGGAATATATGGTTAAAAATATCCGATATTTTAATCTTTTAGTTTAGTTTAGTTTAAGGTAGCATACCTGAATCTCCCGTGTAGATGAATGGTCCAGGTTTGAATCTGAGTTTAAGAAGAGGGACATAGACCCACATAATTGTACTCCGGGCTCTGTTACAAACTGAAGAAGTTATGGTAATTTTTGCACTTAATGGGCAGAAATAGTTTGTGCTTCTTAGTATTTATTTAATGGTTTTGACACCATGTTGATAACATTTCTATTTGTTGGGCTTGGAGTTTTTAAGAACAGCATGTTGGACTTAAAATATTTGGTTTTAGGATTTCTATTTTTGTGAAAATAAAAAAAAACATAATTTGCATGGTGTTCAGTGTTCAACACTGTACAAAGTTTTCAACATTCAATTTTCATTTATAAAAAAAGCTTTTTTGGCTATAATCACAAAGATTGAAAGGATACCTTCGCGAATTGGACATGCCACTCTATCAATGAAATTATGTCTACTCTTCCTTTTACCTTGAGCTCTCCTAGAACCTCCTCTTCAGTTGAGAATATATGAAGCAAAATAGATTCCTGGTTTGTCAGAGCAGGTCTATAAATACGATATTAGGGACCAAATCTAATGAATTGGAGTGGTCACTGAACTACCTTCCACCGGTTCAAATCCTGAATCAGCGATTTATAGTAAATAATCATGAGTATTCAGGTAATTGTTTTAAGGGTGAATCGGTGATTCAGGATTTGAACCGGTGCGGAGTTGGTGGAATGCCCCTGGCATATTAACTTTGTACACTGTACAGTCAAGTCTATACACCGTTATTTTATCTTTCTTGTAGCCTCTGATCCCAGGGTTCAGTCACGTGACGATCAAGAACTGCAATAAATATTGCAACGGCGGTAACACCTATCTATCTACTTATCTACCTATCTATATATCATCATTCAATGAGAGATGAATCCTAAAATCAGTGCTAAACAGTAAACGGAAATGTTCACTTCTGCTGAAACAAGAGTATGTAATATACCTGTAATGCCTGACTATCTCCTCCCCCCGACCAATAGATTGACCGCAAGAAACAAAAACATCCAGAATATCCATACACCAACTCTGCCCGTTCTTGTTAATCATCTTCTCTGTATAAAATATAGTTAATAGTTTAATTACTTTTTGGAACTAATCTGGTTCCAAGTGTATCCTGATCCCTGGGTAAACTAACTTGGTTCCAAGTGTATCCTGGTCCCCGGGTAAACTAACCTGGTTCCAAGTGTATCCTGGTCCCTGGATAAACCTGGTTCCAAGCGTATCCTGGTCCCTGGGTAAACCTGGTTCCAAGTGTATCCTGGTCCCTGGGTAAACTAACCTGGTTCCAAGTGTATCCTGGTCCCTGGATAAACCTGGTTCCCAATGTATCCTGGTCCCTGGATAAACTAATCTGGTTCCAAGTGTATTCTGGTCCCTGGGTAAACCTGGTTCCAAGTGTAAGCTGGTCCCTGGGTAAACTAACCTGGTTCCAAGTGTATCCTGGTCCCTGGATAAACCTATCTAAGTATATCCTGGTCCCTGGATAAACCTGGTTTAAGTGTATCCAGGTTCCTGGATAAACTAACCTGGTTCCAAGTGTATCCTGGTCCCTGGATAAACCTGGTTCAAGTGTATCCTGGTCCCTAGATAAACCTGGTTCCCAATGTATACTGGTCCCTGGATAAACTAACCTGGTTACAAGTGTATCCTGGTCCCTGAATACACTAACCTGGTTCCATGTGCATCTTGGTCCCTGGATTAACTAACCTGGTTCCAATTGTATTCTGGTCCGTGGATAATCAAAGATGGTTCCAAATGTATCCTGGTCCCTGGATAAACTAGCCTGGTTCCAAATGTATCCTGGTCTTGGGTACACTAACCTGGTTTCAAGTTTATCTGGTCCCTGGATAAACTAACCTGGTTCCAAAAGGAAAATTTCGCAACTTTTTGCATTTCGTTTGCTTCGCACGCGAAAATGCTAAAATTTCGCGCGATAACAAATGCGAAAATTTTTGGGAAAACAAAATGCGAAAATTTTGCGAAAAAAATAAGAGATAGAAAGTTTTTTCGCGCAATTAATTGTTGCAGCAACAAAACTTTCGCATCGTTTGCGCATTTTTTTGTTTAATTAATTTTCGCGAAAAAATTTGCGATATGCGAACGAAAATTTTAGCCTTTTTTCGCGTTTTTTTCGCGAAAGTTTTCGTTCGCTGTAAAGCCTAGTCCCTGGTTAAACTGACCTGGAGGATGAATATCCGGGTTGAAAGGTTTGATAACTCCGATACCGTAGGTTAATTTAGCACGCCGAACCTGAAAATAAATTAATGAACTGGGTTTATTACAAAAAAAAACACTCTAAGAAAAACCTAGCTGTAAATCGTGAGAATAAATTTTATATAAAAAACTAAAATAACCGAAACTTTATTAGCTTATTTCTGTTTCTGTAACTACCATCATTAACACCCTGTATTTTAATTTATCTCTACATAAAAATCCCTCTGATGATCTGATCTCACCCTGCCACAGATCACCTGACTATCTCCTTCCTTCCAATCAACTCCTCACCTATCAAAAACATATCTTGATATGCGTAACCAAATATATTCCGTATCGTTAATTAACTTCGGGCCAACCACTCAAAACAACCAACCCTGGTTTGACGGGTCCAATCTGCATAGTAAATTGTGATTGCTTATTTGTAATATCTAATGCTTTGTAGTTGAATAAATATATGAATGAATGAATGAATGAATTAGTTGCATGATCCAATCCGGAACAACATGTACTGTATAAGCATTCATTTGTACCGTCCAGTCCGGACTACCCAGTGTAGAATCGACCCAAATGGTTTTGTGCATCCCTTCCCCCTAAAAACTCCTATTTTGACAAAAGTACTGATTAGTTTTTTATCTCTATTAAAGAGCCTTTCATTCTTAGGCTTTTCTTGATGTAGAACATATATTTTTTGATTATATATCAGAGGAGTAAAGAAAATGATATTTTGCCCAAAGCTCCAAAATTATAATCTCTATATCTGCGCAACCCGATGTCGAAGATCTTTGCAACTATGAACTATGAAGAAGCCTAAGTTTGAAATTTTTTTACACCATTAGGTTTCAAAGAAATAGGGATTAGAAAATAATTTGAGTTTGTGGCAAAAACTTAGTTTCTTTCTTGAGAAATCTTTCCCCAAAAAGAGAATAGAATATATATTCTATTCTCATTGTCTTTCCCCTTTCAGAAATAATTTTCCACTCAGAAATTAGATATGTTTGTTGTTATGTACATACCTTGATAACTGCAGGATCTAAACCATACTGCACTGCACCTCGAAGTACAGCCAACCCTACACCCTGTACATATATATATATACAAGACAAGTACAGTCAACCTTACACCCTGTACATATACAATACAATATATGATGTCAAGTAATTGTCACTTGTGTGTTGTGTAATCTTAAATAATGCAATATTTTAGGTTAAAGGGAGTGTTGGCGAAAAATGAAATAAGCGCTTTTGATTGCTACTAATCTTACTTCTGTTGCGTCTATAGGGAGAAAATTGTTAAAAACGACTCACACCGAAGAACGTAGTGTCCATACAAATTCAGAAATCCGTAAACAAATTAATTAAATTCCAAACAAATCATTCAGAGATGACAAATAATAGTCATCGATTATTTTTCGACGCATTCGCATAAAGTTGATATTTTAAAATATTTTTTATTTTTCATGATCTGAGAGTGAGCATTTATTCCTGCTTCGAGGATTTTTGATAATGAAACGACATTTTCATATTTTCCAGGAATGTTCGAAAATCCAGCGCCAGTGAAATATTATTTTAAAAAAACAAAATCAAAACTATTATGAAATATTAACTATATACGAATGCGTCGAAAAACTTATCGATGGCTATTGTTAGTAATATTTGAATAATTTGTTTGGAATTAAATTGAATATTTTACGATCCGAGTTGAATGTTGCAACTTTACAAATTTGTATGGACGGTACGTTCTTTGGTGTGAGTAGTTTTTAACAATTTTCTTTCTATAGACGCAACATATAGAAGTGAGATTAGTAGCGATAAAAGTGCTTATTTTTCCCCGTAAACATATACCCCCTTTCATTTTTCGCGAACACTCCCTTTAAGCGAAGCTATAAATCAGTTAGAACCTGGATGGGTGACACCCCCTCCCGATATTTTAACAGTTCTCAAGATTTAAGAAGATTGAACACTCTGTATTAAACTCAAGAGAATTGGAATCTTCAAATATCTTATTTTAAAAGTATTTTTTCAAGAAAATCATGTGAAATTAAAATTTCATATGATGAAAAAAAAAATAACATTAGTAATGATAAAATCTTGATCATAATGATAATAATGATGATTTATTATGTATCAATAATAATTATGATTATGATAATGATAAAAATCATATAAATAATAGTAATGATAATAATAAAAATAAGAATGTTAATAAAAGTTGTAAAAATAATAATAATAATAATAATAATAATAATAATAAAAATAATAATTTTACCTGAGGAATAATAACCTTCAGCCTACCCCTGTTAAATACCAAGGTTAAATTTTGGTTAAATGTAAGGAAAGGGAAATTATATGCAAAAGTAGTTGCTGAGGCTACTGGAGACTAAGCAGGAGGAGAAAAAACGAACCTTTTGTGATTACAATCAAATAAATACATCGAGTTAAGAGACGTCATTGATCTTTAGAATAATGTCAGGCATTAATTGAATTCAACCACTTTTACATTATACTTGAAAAGATAATCAAGAAATAAAAAGAAGATTACTAGAATTTTCAGAATGTGGTCTGCCTGTTGGAACGTTTTTAAAATTACCAGAGATTATTGAAAGAACACAAAAGCAGACCAAAATTTAACAAGACCAGGTCAAGGATTGGATTAACGAATAAATGCAACAAATATTATAAAGATTAAAGGGGCTGACAGCGTCATTTCAAGTAACCTTTTATTTAAAGAGTTACATCCCCATGAATTTATTTTTCAAAAGTAAAATTTCGTCATCTGATGATCTGGGTTGATTTCCCACGACTTTTTTAACAGCATTTAAGAGAAATATGCACAGATTGCTCTGTTCTTGCTGATAAGTCAAGGTCTAAAGGGTACCGTTGTGAATTTGGAATGACCCTCTTAGATTTGTAGGTCTCTTAAAACTAAGCTTACAGTCCCTTTAAAGAGGAAGTTTATGTTGTCTAACAACTAACATGGTTCGTATCGTGGGACACCCTGTATCTATAAACAAAATGGCCGAGAGAATTCATGACAAATTTGGTAAAGTTCCTGAATGCGTGTCTTATCTCCTCCTGGAGCAGTGAACTCTCAGCAAACCCTCCGACCAGGAATAGATGGGTCAACCCGCGCACATCAGGCTCATTCAGTACAGACAGAATATGCTAAATCAAAACTCCAATCAGAAGAAGTAGTTGAACTATGCAGAATAAATTCAAACACATCTCTTCACCTTGATCCAGTGCACAAGATAACTGATTGAACCGGCAGTTGGTACAGGGTTGCCCACAAAGGATGAGAATGTAAAGACGACTTTAAAAATATGGAGATCCCAAGTTTAAATTAAGTCATTTAGTCTTTTAATATCTTGTTTTATGATTTAGCAAAGAAAGAAAATGTTTACAGTTGCAGGGAGACCTGAATATTAGGAAATAGACGACAGCAAAAATTCCGCACAATCGTCTCTGTAGTCTCATCTTTTGTGGGTAACCAGCTGTCTTGTTAAACTACTACTTGCTGATCCGACGTTTAAGTAAGAAACATCGCTAAGGATATTGTTACTTCTTTTAAATATCGACCCTATCTAGAGCTGGGCACAATCCGACATTTATTAACGACATCAACGGAAGATATTTTGGAAATAGTTAGAAATGGCGGGGAAAATTTAAAGACGACATTAAAAAACATCAAAATACATAAAATTCTACAATTCAACAAATGAGGAAAAATCAGAAGACAGCGTTTCAAAACATCAAACACATCAAATGTTTGTTGTTGTTTCAAGTTTAATGCAATTTAAAGCAGAAAAAAGAACAAAAGTCACTGCTATTTTAAACCACATCCGTTTCTATCAATACAATATTTGATTTCTACTATCTAAGCTATCAATTATTAGTTTCACTTTGTATAATGTAACTTGTAAACTGAAAAAGCTTCTGCGAAATCTAATTTTAAAAAGCAAAACTGTCTTCCGTGTATTGATATAAACACCGACCAATGTACGTACTAAACTATTTATGCCAACCTCCTTTATATTGGTAAGAGTAGGTTTAAAAAACTGTTTCATAAGCTCTGTTTCAATTCGAATCATTCCTTCACTTGACCACTTGATATCTCGACACCCAAACTTATTCACTGCTTGACCAATCTAGATAGAAAAAGTCAACTATTTTTAAATTGAGAATGGCAACTTTAATTATCACGATTTTATGTAAATATACATTATAGAATTAAATATAAAATAAAGATTTAAATTAAATATGAGTTGACTATTTTAATAAAATATAAAATGAGGATTTAATGAGAAGCTAGGGAAATAGACTTCTAAGTTTGTTTCATCTTTAGAAGAAATCCTTGCATCGGGAAGCTTTTATATATAAACGCTCTATAAAGATATGTCCGGGGGTTTCTTTGTTGAAAATAACTGAAAGTGACTGTATACGTATTTTTAAGTGTTTCTTCATTTGCAGAGAGGTGTGTCCGATTCAAATCGCAACCCAATTAAAAGCTTTGCATCATAAATTAATTAAAATAACCTAAAGAAACTAGATGTCGTCTTTTCAAGATTTGGATGCAACTCGTTTACAATAACCCTGAGGCGGCAGCCCATAGTTGTTTCGCGCAGTCGGCGAAGAATAGGCTATCTCTGTCTTGTCATTCTACGCCAAGACTGCGCGAAACTCTATCTGTTATTTTAATTAACCTATGCATTGCATAATCAGGCATAAGTGAGAACTCCATCATCTTCTCTATAAAAGTTTACTATCTCAAAGTTTCTCGGAAAACGACGATATCATTCAGGCAAAGTATTCATGGGTACAGTTGAGGATCAGGCATGATTCGGCCATATCTCTCTTTAAACAGAAGGTTATTAAAGATTACAAGGCACGGGCAGCCGTAGTACATTTGAATTTCCGAGCCGTGTCAACCTTTCCGGTCCCAGTTTGTACTGTATCGCCCGGACATTGGGTGCATAAAGCAGACACTTAATGGGACTAGCCGGTGCAACAAGGTTGACGCGGTCAGACTTTAGGTTTTATTTACTTTTACTTACGGGTCAGAGGTGCGTGAATGACAGTCTCATTCTCGGATTTAATTTACAACTGTAGAGCTTGATTATGGGTAGGGTTTCCAGCGAACGAAAACTTTCGCGAAAAAATAAGAAATTTCAGGAAAATGAACTTTGCGAAAGGAAGCTAAAACGATGCGGAATTTCGTGAAAAAACATCTGCAGCAATTTTGCAAAAAAAATTTGCTATTTTCGCATTAACCTGTTTAGCGAAAAATGTAAAATTTTCGCAGTTTCTGTTTTTTTTCGCAAAACAGATTAATGCGAAATTTTACGAAAAAAGCGAACATTTTCGCATTTATTTCTACAACTGGAATGCTCAAAAATAAACCCTAATTATGGATAATAAATAGTTTTTATAAACTCACGTCTGTATCATGGGTTTTCCGATATAGATCAATGAAGGAGAATGGTAGGGCAACACTGAGAGGGGTCAGCTTAAAGGGACTGGCACATCTTTTCCTGAATTATATAAACAAATACAAAACTAATGGAATAAAGGGACTGTTCGCATGATTTAAATACAGTTCCATTTAAAAAGTGGAGCATTTACGATTTACAACGGTATGCTTTCGTTGCTTTCTCAAATCTCTAAAATTGACTTGAGGTTTTAGAACTTATTTTACGGAAATCGATACATGAATTCAAGATGGAAAACTAGGATATCTTTCGCATCATTGATCAGATAAAGGGTTAAAGGGTTAAATTGTTGTGAATTGGACTGCTTCTCTATTTTAAAATAAAATTACAATGACAGTCCCCTACATAACAAAGCTTCTTATTTTAATTCGTGAACACTGTACAAAATGCAACGAAGTCCTATTAGTTATAAAATGTTAACCAAAATTGAAAGCACTTCCAACTGCTGATAATGAATTAACAAAATATTATCCCTCACCTGGATTCGAATGCTATCATGAGGTCAATATACCCTGCTGGACGTTTTTTCCTGCAGAAAATTATCATTATTATTATTAATATTACTATTATTATTATTATTATAATCATTTTACCTAAATTCCTGTATAAACTCTGCTCCGAACATGCTAGAAAGAAGGTTTTCAAATGCCAAGTCAACACCTGAACGAATTGACCCAAAATTATTTACTATTTGCATCATAAAGTGTTTGTTCACCGTTTTCAAAATACTCATATTACTCCAGTTTTGGAAATAAGATTAAAGGAAGGCAATATGTGTGAAATTTGACATTAGTGCTTTTTATTTACGAAAATCTTTATTTGACATTATTGTTTGTTAAGAGATCTATAATAAAATTCAACTCATGTACATTTGAATCTGTGTTGAACCAACCTTTACGGTCAGCTAGTTTTACTGCCCCGCCCTGTACACCGACTACATTAGCAGACATACGGCAGGGGTCAATAGCAGGGGCAAAGCAATTTCCCCCAAATAACTTTAAAAATAAAAAATATACACTTACTGACTGATCCATAAGGCCCCCCAGTTGCTTTAAACACTTCTCTAAGCTGTTGTCCGTCAGTGGATATCTCATGTACAGTAATATCCACTGTACCCCCTCCACAGTCCACTACCATGTACGAACCTCCTATAATCAAAAAATGAAATGAAAATATTAAACAATAGGTGGGGGGGGGGGGTGTTTTCCACCCCTTTGTGGTTTGTTATAAATAACTTAAAAATGGCCGACATTAGAACGCTAAAACTTCTTCGCTTTTTTAACTTCATAGATGTGATAAAATTTTGCCATTTTTTATATGCATTGGGTAGGGTAGAGGCAAAGAGAATAGAATATATAATAGAGTGGAATTTACTAGAAAAAAGTGTAAAACGGCCATTTTGTTGTATTGTTTCCATACTGCAGGCGTAATTCACATATTTGCGCTATATAACCTTTTGGGCCCTGGAACATAATTTTATAGAAAATCTAAAATTGATGTTAAAAGAAAACCAAATTATGAAATAGGCTGGTTTCATAATTGACCAATGATCATTTAACATATACTCTATGCCTTTCACCTTACAAATGATGATTTTCCGTTATTACTATAAATCAAATGATGTTTTTTATTAACCTAATTCATTTTATAAAGTTTTTTTAACAGTTTTAAAAAATTCGAAATCGAAATGGATAGTCTAGGGAACATACTGTATTAATGTACTCTACTGCATATAATTTGTGAACATTTACATGTTTTGTACACTTTGAACCCCCTAAAAGGGACTGACACAATTCATACCGAGGGGTTGTTTAAATTCCACTCTAATATATATTCTATTCTCTTTGGGTAGAGGACAGAAATCGGAAATTGTCAATAGCTAGCTGATGGAGGGATAAAGTTTATATATTTGAAAAGCCCTTGAATGTAATAACATGTGTAACATGTTAATATTTATCGAAAGTAAAAATATTTATTTTTGAACATTTTTCCGATGTACTTTTTGAACATTTTTTTAAAGTCTCACTTGCTCCCTAACCATTAAAGATAGAGGTCTATTTTTTTGTAATGAGCAGGCCTTGAAAAGTTGGACTCAAGACAAGTATCACTTTCCTCTATCTCAACTCCAAGGGCAAAATCATAGGAAACCGCCCCCCACAATCTATCTTGGGGGGTGGAACCCCCCCCCCCATCTATATTAGACAAAATTGTCCAATAGTGTAAAGAAAAGGGAATAAAATTAGTAACTAAAAAACAGTGATGTGGTGTAAGTTTAAAAATACGAAGTTTGGCACTTGCAGACGCGGTATAAGGAGAGGAGGGTGGGGGGTTGATATTCGATTGCCTTTGTAAATAAAATGAAAAATTGGACATCAACTGACATCCACTCTACTTGATACTTTTTACCCACAATTTTTTTTATTTTCCCCATTTCAGCAAAAACATGTTTGACTTAAAA
Organism: Eurytemora carolleeae; assembly: GCF_000591075.1. Taxonomy (NCBI): domain Eukaryota; kingdom Metazoa; phylum Arthropoda; class Copepoda; order Calanoida; family Temoridae; genus Eurytemora; species Eurytemora carolleeae. The sequence goes on along the minus strand of NW_019396661.1, from coordinate 172,283 downwards.
GGAGTGACCGGCTATGTAAGGTAGTTGAACTGAGTATGCAGTATTGTGGAAAGCTTCTTTCGGATTCATTTGAGACATATTACACTTTTTAAAGATCTGTAAATCCTGAGTTTGAGCGCAAATTTGACGTTCAAAACTCCTACTTTGGGGGTGGATACATTTTCAGAATCGGTTTTTCTAAATCACTAAATAATGACGACGAGAAATAAAGTAAAAATCATACGGTAATCTAATTAGATGGTTTGGAACATATTTCTCAAAAGAAATTTGTTAATAAATCAATGCTAGAATAAATTATTACGTTTTCATCATTATGTTGAATTTCTTATTTTCCTTGAATTTATTCGCAGGTTTCTTAAAATTCTACAGATGTCGTCTTTTCAATAATATTCCAAAAAGAATAAGAAAAAGAAAAAGAAAATGTTTGTGAATAATGAGAAAATAGAAACTAATAATTGAACAAGATAACTTATTTTCGATGACAAGATTAATTTTTATTTTCTCAACTGGTTCCGAAACAACTAATTAGTTTACTGTAGAGTTTTGTTTACATTTTTTGTTGTCGTTATTTGATAATTAAAAAAAAATAATGCTGAAAACGTATCCACCCCCAAAGTAGGAGTTTTGAACGTCGAATTTGTGCTCAAACTCAGGATTTACAGATCTTTAAAAATTTTAATATGTCTCAAATGAATCCGGAAGAAGTTTTCCACAACACTGCATACTCAGTTCAACTACCTTACATAGCCGGTCACTCCCTTTAAAAACAAAGTTTAAAGGAGGGAAGGGGAGATGATTTTCAAGAATAATTCAGATTTAAAAATCTGAAAATATTTTATTGTTATTTTTTATTCCTAATTTGCAAACTGCTTGCAGAAAGATTAGCAAAAAAGCTTGGATTATTACTATAAAGGAACCTAGTAATATTATAAAAAATATATAAGCTGTTTACAGTACAGACTAAAACAAAAATAAGAAACTAAGAAACAGCATAAATGTTAAATTCTAAAGAAAAGAGAAAAAGTTTGTTGAGTTTTCACAACTTTCCCTCTATAAATTATTAAAATGCTTAAAGAAGAAAAAGAAGAAAAATATTGTCATAAAACTGAAACAAAACAGTTTCATTTCATTTTTTTTACTTCTTAGAATCCGTCTTAGCTTACCTTGTGGAAATAGCTCTTCTGAAGTGAGTTGGGGGGTTAGTTGGTTAGTAGGTAAAGTAAACTCTTTTTCTAAACCATTGTTAAATAGTTAGTTAGCTCTTTTTCTAAACCATTGTTAAATAGTTAGTAAACTCTTTTTCTAAACCATTGATAAATAGTTAGTAAGTTCTATATATAAACCTTAGTAAAATGGTTAGTTAGCTCTATATATAAACCTTTGTAAAATGGTTAGTTAGTCTTATATTCAAATAGTTTTTTACCTAATTCACAACGGTACCCTTTTCTAATAAAAACGAGATATATTTTGTCTTTTCTTCTATTCAGTTAGAATAACGATAAGCTCTTGGAGTTTCCTTCATTGCCTCTGTTGCTTAATCTGCATATCACTTTCACAGTGAATCCGCAATTTAAAATTTAAAATTATCAATTTTTGAAAAAAAAGTAACAAGAATAATTCAATTTTTAATAAACAATGGTTTAAAGGGTATCGATGGAACTTACTTAAAATTACGTTGACAGTTCCTTTAAAATGATGTAATGTTTGAAAGGCTTGAACAAAATGATGGAGTGTCTGACCTGTTTCAGAATCTTCTAGTACATAGTCCTCTGACCCCTCCTCAGTTGATTCCTAGATTCAAATATTTTGTCAACATTCGGTTTGACGTTAAAATACATGATTCTTTTCTATTTCCTCTTTAAACTCAAATTTCCCCATAATTTATTCGACTTAAATTAGGTTGGATAGGGTGAGAGGGGGGGGGGGATTAACATCATCGTCCCAAGTAAATGATTGGTACTGCAGGTATTCAGGTAAGTGAATGCAGGAGGATGGAGCAACCCATCTTTGGGACTATATTTTACTAGTATATCCATCTTCATTTGGGATTACTGACATCCCACCGACCATGAAGGGTTTCAACCCTGGATTACTCTCTGACATCCCACCGACCATGGGGGTTTTCAATCCGGGATTACCCCCTGACATCCCACCGACCATGGGGCTTTCAATCCGGGATTACTCCCTGCCATCCCACCAACCACAGGGTTTTCAATCTGGGATTACTCCCTGACATCCCACCGACCGTGTGTGTTTTCAATCCGGGATTACTTCCTGACATCCCACCGACCATGGGGGTTTTCGATACGGAATTTCTCCCTGATATCCGACCGACCACGGGGGGTTTTCAACCCTGGATTACTCCCTGACATCCCACCGACCACAGGGTTTTCAATCCGGGACTACTCCCTGACATCCCACCGACCATGTGGGTTTTCAACCCGGGATTACCCCCTGACATCCCACCGACCATAGGGGTTTTCAATCCGGGATTACTCCCTGACATCCCACAGACCATGGGGGTTTTCAATCCGGGATTACTCCCTGACATCCCACCGACCATGGGGGTTTTCAATCCGGGATTACTCCCTGCCATCCCAACGACCACAGGGTTTTCAATCCGGGATTACTCCCTGACATCCCACCGACCATGTGGGTTTTCAATCCGGGATTACTCCCTGACATCCCACCGACCAATGGTTGTTTTCAATCCGAAATTACTCCCTGACATCCCTCCGACCATGGAGGTTTTCAATCCGGGATTACTCCCTGACATCCCACCGACCATGGGAGTTTTCAATCCGGGATTACTCCCTGATATCCGACCGCCCACGGGGGGTTTTCAACCCTGGATTACTCTCTGACATCCCACCGAACACAGGTTTTTCAATCCGGGATTACTCCCTGACATCCCACCCACCATGAGGGTTTTCAAGCCGGGATTACCCCCTGACATCCCACCGACCATAGGGGTTTTCAATCCGGGATTACTCCCTGACATCCCACCGAACACAGGGTTTTCAGTCCGGGATTACTCCCTGACATCCCACCGACCATAGGGGTTTTCAATCCGGGATTACTCCCTGACATCCCACCGACCATTCTGCCTGAAATATATACACTTGTTGTACTTCCTATCCCTGCCTGAAATATATACACTTGTTGAACTGCCTATTTTTGCCTAAAAATACATACACTTGTTGTAATCCTATTCCTGCCTGAAATATATACACTTGTTGTACATCCTATTCCTGCCTGAAATATATACACTTGTAAATCCTATTCCTGCCTGAAATATATACACTTGCTGTACATCCTATCCTTGCCTAAAATAAATATACTTGTTGTACATCCTATTCCTGTCTAAATATATATACTTGTTGCAAATCCTATTATTGCCTAAATATACATATACTTGTTGCACATCCTATTCATGCCTAAAATATATATATATATATGTTGCACATCCTATTCCTGCCTGAAATATATTTACTTGTTGTACACCCTATTCCTGCCTAAAAATACATACACATGTTATACATCTTATTCCTGCCTAAAATATATACACATGTTGTACTTCCTTTTCCTGTCTGAAATAAATATACTTGCTGTACATCCTATTATTGCCTAAAAATTAAAACACTTGTTGCACTTCCTATCCCATCCTAAAATATATATACTTGTTGCACATCCTATTCCTGCCTAAATATATACACTTGTTGCAAATCCTATTCCTGCCTAAAATATATATACTTGTTGTACATACTATTGTTGCCTAAAATATATATACTTGCTGCACATACTATTCGTGCCTAAAATATATATACTTGTTGCACATCCTATTCCTGTCTAAATATATATATACTTGTTGCACATCCTATTCGTGCCTAAAAATATATATACTTGTTGTACATCCTATTCCTGTCTAAATATATACTTGTTGCAAATCCTATTTTTGCCTAAATATGCATATACTTGTTGCACATCCAATTCATGCCTAAAATATATATACTTGTTTCACATTCAATTCCTGTCTAAGATATATATACTTGTTGTACATCCTATTCCTGTCTAAATATACATACTTGTTGCACATCCTATTCATGCCTAAAATATATATAATTGTTTCACATTCAATTCCTGTCTAAGATATATATACTTGTTGCACATCCTATTCCTGCTTAAAAATATATACACATGTTGTACACCCTATTCCTACCTTAAATATATATACTTGTTGCACATATCCTATTCCTGCCTAATATATATACTTGTTGTACATCATATTCCTGTCTAAGATATATCTACTTTTTGTACATCCTATTCCTGTCTGAAATATTTATTCAAACCTGTTGTACATCCTATTAATGCCTAAAATATGTAGACTTGTTGTACATCCTATAGTGGAGGGGCTAGTGCAGGGGGAGGGGCTAGTGGAGAGGGAGGGGCTAGTGGAGAGGGAGAGGCTAGTGGAGAGGGA
>NW_019396661.1:82459-167796 GCF_000591075.1 Eurytemora carolleeae | reverse complement strand
ATTACTGATGAAAGTTTAGTCCCCGTTGCATCTCTGAGTTCTTGCAAAGCATGTTCTTTGAAGTATCTGAACAAAAATGGTAAATATATAAAAATGTTTTTACATATTATTTTTCAGTGACCCCCTCCAATCATAGAGGGGCATGTCTGATTCACAAAGGTAACCGTTTAACTTTTCTCTGGTAAAAAATTAATGACAACAATTCTTATTTTTATTTTTGAAAATTTATTATTTTCAATCGTGGCCACTTTAAACTATTTAAATTTAACACGCCTGAGATAGAAAAACTAGGATTTTTCCCTCATTGTTACTCAGATAGAGGTTAAAGAACACGGTTGTGAATCCTACATGTTACTCCTTAAATGAAGTGTTACTGGAAATTACGACTTTAGTCCTGAAAGTACCTGAGAACAATAGAAAAGACCTTGAGAGCTTTCATCTCTTTCCCATTCCTAGATTCGACCCAGGTATTCCGTCCTAGATACTAAAAACAAAATATTCCTAGATTCAACCCAAGTATTCCGTCCTAGATACTAAACACAAAATATTCCTAGATTCAACCCAAGTATTCCGTCCTAGATATTAAACACAAAATATTCCTAGATTCAACCCAAGTATTCCGTCCTAGATACTAAACACAAAATATTCCTAGATTCAACCCAATTATTCCGTCCCAGATACTAAGTAAAAAATATTAATTTCAACCCCGGTATACAATATATTCCTAGATTCAACCCAGGTATTTCGTCCTAGATACTAAATACAATATACTCCTAGATTCAATCCCGGTATTCCGTCCTAGATACTAAATACAACATATTTCTAGATTCAACTCTGGTATTCCGTCATAGATACTAAATACAATATAATACTAGATTCAATCCAGGTATTTCGTCCTAGATACTAAATACAATATATTCCTAGATTCAACCTAGGTTTTCCGTCCTAAATACTAAATACAATATATTCCTAGATTCAACCCAGGTATTTCGTCCTAGATACTAAATACAATATACTCCTTGATTCAACCCCGGTATTCCGTCCTAGATACTAAATACAATATATTTCTAGATTCAACTCTGGTATTCCGTCCTAGATACTAAATACAATATAATTCTAGATTCAATCCAGGTATTTCGTCCTAGATACTAAATACAAAATATTCCTAGATTCAACCCCGGTATTCCGTCCTAAATACTAAATACAAAATATTCCTAGATTCAACCCCGGTTTTCCGTCCTAAATACTAAATACAATATATTCCTAGATTCAACCCAGGTATTGCGTCCTAGATACTAAGTACAATATACTCCTAGATTCAACCCCGGTATTCCGTCCTAGATACTAAATACAATATATTTCTAGATTCAACTCTGGTATTCCGTCCTAGATACTAAATACAATATAATTCTAGATTCAATCCAGGTATTTCGTCCTAGATACTAAATACAATATATTCCTAGATTCAACCCAGGTATTTCGTCCTAAATACTAAATACAATATATTCCTAGATTCAACCTAGGTTTTCCATCCTATTCTGGTTTCCAGAGAACTAAAAATTTCGCGAAAAAATGCGAAAATTTCGTTCGATAGTTTTTTTAACATAATTAATAATTTGTTTTCCGTTTTTTCAACAACATTTTCGCACTTCTTTCTCCAGAAATTTTCGCATTTCTTTATTTCCGAAAATGCGAAATTTTCGCAAAACGAAACCCTACATCCTATAGATACTAAACACAAAATAATCTTTTTAAAAATTGACCTTAAACAACATGTTTTGCAAAAATATCCCCGCTCAGGATGGGCAACTTTTTTCAAATATTCATGTTATAGTAGTTTAAAATTGCTCTAAATGATTTCTTGTCTTCAATCAGCTTTAGTACTAGAGTTTTTAAACGAAAATTCCTTAAAAAGTTTAGACTTTTAACAATTTACTTCAATAGGTCCCTTTAATACAGAAACAACAATTAAAAATAACCTACTATAAAAAAGAAAAAATATGAAATCTACTTCATGTTTTTACGAGAAAGGCTTAACGGGTTTCGATGGGAATTTGAAAATTCCAATCTTTACATTGAAGGTCGTTTGATATTAGGTGTACAGTCTCTTTAATATTATCATATACAAGATGTTACCTATTTAAGATTCAAGTCTGCATACATACAGTAAAATGACTTTTATTTTTTATTTTATTTATTTTTGTTGTTTTCTATTAAAAATGACAAGGCAATATTTTCTTGATTATATGATATTTTTCAGATTTTGGGAGCAAAAACAGTCTTAAAGGAACCCTCGGTCCGATTCCTAGTGACCCTTAGGTAAAAGTGACACATTATTAGCCCTTTAACGGATAAAAACGAGAAAAATATCGACATTTTCTTTTTTGTCTCTCCTGCAAGTCAGATTAACAGAGAGTCCAATTAGAAAATAAAAGAACAAGAAATCATGTTTTCTGACAAAAATATATTTAAAGCGAGTGACCGGCTATGTAAGGCAGTTGAACTGAGTATGCAATGCTTTGGAAAAATTCTTTCGGATTCATTTGAGACATATCAAACTTTTTTATTTTTCGTTGTCGTTATTTAAAAATAAAAAAATTAATTCTGAAAACGTATTCAACCCCATAGTAGGAGTTTTGAACGTCGAATTTGCGCTCAAACTCAGGATTTACAGATCTTTAAAAAGTTTAATATGTCTCAAATGAATCCGAAAGAAACTTTCCACAACTCTGCATACTCAGTTCAACTACCTTATATAGCCGGTCACTCCCCTTAAAGGGTACTAGGTTGTGAATTTAGCATGCCACGCTTCAAATGAGGGGTCACACGAAATATCGTTGACAGTCCCTTTAAATGTTTGAAAATAAGGCCAAAAACGTCACCCAACCAACTCTCCTTAATAATAACCTTATTATGGTGAAGAAGCATCTTGAATTTGTCAAAATAAAACCATTTTGAAGCCTCTCTAAACAGTTTATCGACATTATGTAAATTATGTAAATTTACTTCAGAAAATTTTGACATATTTGAGAAAAGTACTCACAAAAATTTTGTTCAAAGAATCTTCAAAGATTTAAGTTAAAGATAAATTAATTTAAACTTTAAGATTTTAAAATTAGTTTAGTCTTACTTCGTAAAGTATAAAAATTTTATATCTTTCAATTTTTTTTTCTTTTCATTTTTTCATCATTCTTCATTCTTCATCTTAGATAATTTATTTCCATATTTGATTTGTGACCTAATTTTATGATAGGTTTGTCGGTTATTATTTGATAATATTTCTTACAAGTTTTTTAGATTAATCTTTAAACCAAAAATTATATCCTTTGACCGCTTTATCAATTAATTGATTTATTATTGGATCATTAGTTCAATTAAATGCTTTATCCTCTGCAAATTCAATTTATTAATTGAATTATTAAATGAATTTAATTGAATTATGAAATGGATTAATTGAATTATTAAATTGATAAATTGAATTATTAAATTAATTAATCGAATTATTAAATTGATTATATGAATTATTAAATTGATTAATTAAATTGATTAATTAAATTAATGAATTAATTAATTAAATAATTAAATTAGTAGATTGATTGATAAACTATTCCTAGTGTCCATATCATGATAGAAATCTCTAGCTGTGAACCCGAAGGAGTGAAACTCCTTATCAGGGGATAGAAGGAGAACAGTAGGAGTTTTCTGATTGTTAATCCCAGGATCATCTCCTAAACATGACATACAGTGCTAACAAAAAAACATCTGAATGTCGTCTTCTGCCATTATTCTAACTATGAAATGTTTTAAAGATTTTGTATTTTGCAAATTACAAAAATTATCGCACATACATTTTGCTAGAAAGGGATAATTGATTAATATGACGTAGCTGTCCCGTGTTGCCTGATATAGTCAGTATAATTGTACTGTACAGCTTGCTCTAGCTGCTTAAAAGTTGGGTCGGTACTTTAAATGATAAACTTACAGCGATCGATATATTTTGATTATGTTGGATTTCCAATTCAAAATCCGTCGCAAAAAATCGTAAAAGACTTTTGAAATAAATAGTATTAGATACAAAGCAAATGTTAAAAATTTACATTTTGTGGGTAAGTGGTTAGGGGTTAAGGGTAAGTAAGTGGGTTTGGAAGTAAAGGCCCAATGACTTTTATAAACCTGTCTGCACATCATTCCCTGCAGAAGCCTCACACGTTAAATTAAAGTAAATTTCACGTTAGATTGAAATCAAATTCCCGTTAGATTGAAATCAATTTCACTTTAGATTGAAATCAATTTCTCTTTAGATTGAAATCAATTTCATTTTAGATTAAAATCAATTTCACGTTAGATTCAAATAAATTTCACGTTATATTAAAATCAATTTCACATTAGATTAAAATCAATTTCACGTCAGATTAAAATCAATTTCACGTCAGATTAAAATCAATTTCACGTTAGATTGAAATTAATTTCACGTCAGATTGAAATCAATTTCACGTTAGATTGAAATTAATTTCACGTCAGATTGAAATCAATTTCACGTTAGATTGAAATCAATTTCACGTTAGATTGAAATCAATCGCACGTTTTTAATCAAAGCTCCTTTTTTCTGAACAACTTTTAATAAAGATAAAAAATTTCTAATATGCAACTAAATAAAGTTGTTATTCTCATAACAAAGCAAAAAAAACGAAAACGAAGGAGGCTAAGGTGACAAAGCCGTAACAGTAATTTCGCAAAAATGTAATTTTTAATGTACTCACCTTCCCATTTCCTCATGATCTGTATAGTATCAGGAGTATCTGTGAAACTGTAAGCATATCCACTGTATGTTGTTCCAAAATCAATAGCAACAACGACACGATGCTTTGCTGTAACCTTTATAAGACAATTATCATATAAACTTGTAATCTCTGTTTAGATGTTCGATCATAGTTCAAGAATCACTGGATCAATTTGCCTCAAATTTTGATTGGGGAACACGTGAAACTCAGGAAAAAGTTCTTAGTTTGGCTATGAGAGTCTAAGTTAAGTGGGTTTACTCTAATAGGAAAAATAGCTAACATCGTAGATTACGACCAAGTGCGAGTATATGGTGGGAGTAATTATAAGTACCCTGGGCAGCGTTTGGTTTTTAAGCATTAATTTTACAAGATTTATTCAAATTTTGAATTTTGAATTTTTTAAGCCCAATTGAATTTTAAAAAAATTGAAATTTTCTTTTAATTTAATAAAGACGTACTCAACTTTTTCTTCTCTGATTTTCAGGTAGATATATAAAGCGAGCATTCAAAAATCCATATAATTTTGGATTATATATTGTGTTTTTTTGCGACAAGACTGTCTTCAAACAACAAATCTTTGAACTGAAAAGGTAACATAAAATTGTGAACATGATATTTTTACCTGCATATTCAACGGCGAATCTCTTTCAACAATATTGTACTCTGGGTGAACTAAAAATGAGAAAGAACAATGTTTTGAATGTTCAAGTTAAAATAAACTGAACAACATTTTCGTTTGATTGTTTTTTACCTTTTTCCAGTGAAGCACTTTCACGGAGTCCATTTTCAGGAAATTTAATATTATCTTTAATTTTTCTTGGAGGTTTTTCATTGCAATTTCTTTCAAGAATATATTCTGTAGATTTTTTAACTTTATGTTCTTCATCTTTCATGGTTAATGATTTATGTTTTGAAGTTTCTTTTTGAAGAGATAATCCGTTTACTTCAGCTGTGGCATATGATGTGTGCATCTTTTGTGGTTCTTTTTTTACAGGTGATATATCCAGCTTCTGTGATTCTTTTCCTGGTGATATATTCAGCTTCTGTCTTTTCTTACAGGTGATATATTCAGCTTTTGTGATTCTTTTCCTGGTGATATATTCAGCTTCTGTGATTCTTTTCCTGATGATATATTCAGCTTCTGTGATTCTTTTCCTGGTGATATATTCAGCTTCTGGGACTCTTTTCCTGATGATATATTCAGCTTCTGTGATTCTTTTCCTGGTGATATATTCAGCTTCTGGGACTCTTTTCCTAGTGATATATTCAGCTTCTGTGACTTTCTTCTTTCTGGTGAAATATCTTTTTGATCTGAAGATACTCTCTGACTTTGTACCTTTTCTCTTTCTGGAGATAAGTGCAACCTGATGGGGACATATCCGTCTAAAACTGAGGTTTCTTCTTCTTTGGGTGTTTCATTTTCTTTGATCTCTATAATCTTGCTTGCAGGACGCCTGGTGGTTATAATAAAAAATGTGAACTATGCCTTGAATTAGGTATAAATCTTAAACCTAAAATACCCCATTTTATAAATGATTTATATATTGCCCTTATTCTTTTGAGCATTTTGTTAAAATTTGTTAATTATAAATCAGGATGTTTTCAGATTAATTGAATAGTTACCTTCCAGCAGGAGGCTTTGGTTTATCAAACCCTCTTTCAGACTTCTTTATCAATAGTTCTTGAGTATTGATCTCAATTTCCGATCTTCGCCTGCGATAATTCAAACCCGGTCCGTCTATTGGAATATTGATAACTTCATAGCTCCTGCTTGTACGTTCAACTTTTGGATGCTCGCGTAGCCAAACAACATCATCAAACTGGGAATGACGATTATGTTGTTGAACTCCTGGAGGCAGTTGATCTTGATGTTTGGCTTTAACGTCAGCCCCTAAGGTTTTCTTTCTCCTTTGATGATGTCTACAATCCACGTCAGTTTTAGTTACTATAGCCGGGATATCATATATTCTCTCAGTACTATTGTTCCGGTCATCTGATGTGATATGTTCGGCTTCATATTGTTTGCTTCTTCGTCTATACTCTCTGTGACCGCTAAAGTCTTCCTCCTTTAAAGCCTTTTCTCTGTTGAGGTTGTGGCTATTGGTATTCAAGTCTGTGAATGTAGACAAAGAAGTGGAAAGCAAGCTGTTCATACTAAAAAGTTAAATAGATTACTCCGAATAGTTTTTTTTTGTTAGTTGAGGCAGGCTTTTTGTGATCAAGATATCCAGCATTGTAAAAACTTTTTATTAAATTTAATTAAAGTTCCTACAGAACCCTTTTCATTTTGTAGCACTAACTCCATTTAATACGCGATTGAATTTTCATTTCTTTCAATAAATCTGCATGTTCCTTTCTGTTATTTAAATTAGATTCCTATATTTCCGTTTTCCTGAATTTTACATTTGTAATAAAACCAGGATCAAAGGCATGCATACCCTTTCATTTCAGTTCTAAACATTTCAAAAGAATAGAAGAGAAAAAGTTCACCAGAACATTTTTACTTTGATTTTACCTCAAAGTCTGTCTGCTTTTAGTGACAAAAACTTCAGAATTTGTTAGAATATCATCCTCATATGTTTCTATAAAAAGTAAAATAAACTATAGAAATTTTACATTATTTTTTAAAAAATAAATATGGAACTCACCTGAAAAATGTCTTTTTTCTTTCAACATTTTTATTTCTTTTTCCTTCTCCTCCTTGTAACACTATAAACGAATTTATCATTAAGATATAAAAAAGTGAGATTATTTTTTTACCTTTGACAAGGTTTTCTTCTCCTCCTTTCGTGGGGTCAATGACCTCTGTTCTTCCTTTGTAAAAGTTGAACTTCTTACTAAACCATCTTCTATGGTTGAATTTTTCATGTTTTTCTCATAAACGTTTTCTTTTTCGGTATCAACATGACGAAATGCAATTTTCCCAGGTGGCTTTGGTTTTTCCCCTCTACGGTCAGCATACGGGGAGATCTCAAAATATTTCTGATTAACATCAGAAGAAGTTTTCATGGATACTTGAGATTTACTCTGGCCATGCTTATGGAGATCTGGCTGGGAACGCCTGTGATCAGCTGACTGAGTGTAAACTTTTAAAACCGGTTCCGACTTTTCCTCTGACAAGAAAGGAAGATCTTTCTGTGACTTACAGAAAAGCACCTGAATTAGACATGCTTAATTTTCTTGAAAGGACTGTTTATCTTTCTAGGATTCCACTTATTAGCTAATAGGATTACTCTTTTACTACTTGAATTTCAGTAAATATTGATCCCAGGACTAATTTTTACCTTCCAGAACTTCTGTTTAACTTCCCAGAACTATTGTTTACTGTTTACTTATCCAGGACTACTTTTTACCTATCCATGACTACTGTTTATGTATCCAGGACTAATGTTTACCTATCCAGGACTACTGAAACCTGTCCAGGACTAATATTGACCATGTCCAGGACTAACGTTTACCGATCCCGGACTACTGTTTACCATGTCCAGGACTACTGTTTACCTATCCAGGACTACTGTTTACCTGTCCAGGACTACTGTTTACCTATCCAGGACTACTGTATACCTATCTAGGGCTACTGTTTACCTATCCAGGACTACTGTATACCTATCTAGGACTACTGTTTACCTATCTAGGACTACTGTTTTCCTACAAAGACTTCAGTGTACCTGTCCAGGACTGCTAAGTCCAGAAAATGAAGGGATCTGATGAGAATTTGTCTTTCCAGCTGGGCGGATCCTAGAATAGAGTTAAATGTTAAGGTAAAGCAAATGTTGATTAAGATATGATAACGATGCCTAATAAAATCTTAGTAACCAAAACAAATAAAAAATTTTAAATGCATATTTTGGTAAATTTACAAAAAATTTCGATTCGCATGTTTAAGACTATATATAATATTATTAATAGTGAGGAAACTGAAAATCAACTTTTTGTTCAAAGATGACTATTTTGAATCTGAAATGACGGTGAAAATTATGGTGTATCTTTTTCTGTAATAACCAGTTTTTTTTAGAAAATACATTATAATTGATATATAGCTAGAATTTAATAAAATGAATAATCATCTGTATTACCTATCCCCCCCCCAGCCTAAGATGAAAATATAAAGAAAGACGAGATTTTACACAAAATAATGATTACTTTATTTAAAGCTGGTTTTTGGTATTTAACAGTTTTCATTGAATCCCGCTCTATCTACAAGTATACTGGGACCGAATTTATTAAAGCGAGGTTGCTGAACTGCCGACTAGTGTTTCCAACGAAAGTGGATTTTACTTGCGCGCAATGGCAAGCCCTTGTGCGCAAGTGAATTTAATTGTGCACAATTCCGTAATAATTGCGCGGAGTAAACGCAACGGAATTGCTCGCAGTTATAACGGAATTCCGACCAACTTTCTTGCGTTTGTGTTTCAACTTTTTGATAATATTCAATTTAAACCTTCTGGCACGCAAAAAATGCAATTTATTATTGCGCAATTCCTTTCAACAACAAAAAATTCGATTTAAACTTTGTTAGTGGCATACAATAAACTGAACTGCACTAAAATTTCAGTCTCAAATGCTAAGAAAATTGAATTTAAACTTAATCTTTTGTTTTATAAAATTCATTTGCACCGGATAACCAGAAAACTCTGAAAGACGACATTTTAGACTCAAGCAGACCAATGTAACTGAATAAGTGATTTAATAAGATACTAATTAATGTTTTTTGCTAATTTGTAACGCCATCAAATACACTGTGATGTTGTCCTTCTGTTCCATAGTTTTCTGGTTCTCAATGTAGCAAAATATCTAATTTTGATTAAACGAACCTTACAATTTTAACCAAAAAAAGTTTCCATTTTAGTGTTCATCCAATATGAACGACTGAAATATGTATCATTTTAAATTGTTAATTAACTAGAAAATTAATAGAAACTTAAAAATTTGAAAACTGTTAAAACAATTGTGAAACTTGGGCCTCGATTATTTTAAAATCTACAGAGATATTTCCATTCTTGTATCTGCTGCATAAATTGGTAAGTCGAACAGTTCAAAATATTGATTTTTAGATGGAAAAGCAATTCCGCGAATATTTAATTGCTTCCTTTTTCGCAATTATTTCGCAATTGCGCGCAATGAAATGGCGCAAGCGGAAGTAACCATTGCGCGCAATTCCGTACAATTTCGCGCAACGGAATTCCGATTGGAAACTGCCTTCCCGTCACGGATTCAAATCCTTCGTGTGAAAACCAGGTCTTTACAAAGGAATTTTATTTATTCTCAGAAAAATTAGAATTGGATAATAGTTTTAATTTTCATTGATACTAATTTTTCCTAGATTAAATTATGGCTTAATTGACTTGAATTGATTTATTCACCTGAATTTCTGTTTATAAAATCCCATTTCACCCCAGAGTACAGTAAAGGGAACTACTGTGTGTTAATTCAACTATGATTGAAGGGACTGTAAAAGGAATTTCAATTGACCCAGATTCACAACGGTACACGTAAAAGCGTTGTCTAATCATGCATGAAGAAGCTATCAATCTTTTAATTTGGAATTACAATTTCAAAAGTGGTTTTTGTACAAAAGTGACCTGCAAACATCTACTGCAGAAAAACATTATGGAATTATCAGAATTAAACACTTTGAAACAGTGAAAAAACGACAACATTCTCCACATCAATTATCAGAGAAAGGTTTCAAGGGTGTATCGGACATTGCCATTTTTTCGTGATGGCTCACTTGATCGAAATTACGTTAACAGTCTCTTTAAGAAGATATATCTAAGTTTGAAATATCTAAGTTTTACACCATCAGGATGCTAAAATATAGGGATTAGAAGATTTTTATCTCATTGGATCGAGTCAAAATTTTGAAACTGTTTAAATAGTCACTTATCTAGTCAAGTGCCAAGAATAAACTGGTTAATTTTCTCCAAACGATGATGATGCTATGTAAACCGACCTACAGTGGTCGAGCCTAGTTATATTTTTTAACCTGCACACTTTTCACACAATTTGCTACAACATGTTTACACCTTTGCAATTTTGTTTGCACATTAACGGCCAGAATTGTATTCAACGTTCAACGTGCCATTTATTGTCCCAACATTAGGAATTTGCAGAAATCATTATGATAACTGAATACTTCGGACACCCTTCTAAATTGAAGAACCATTTAGGAGACACGTTCATTTCATCAAATGGTGATTTATCTACGGGAGATCTTTTGGACATTTGGGTCTCTTATGAATTTTGGGGATGTCCAATAAAGACTTAGGGGGTTTTTAATTAAATTTTGGGGTGTGTGAAACAATAAATGCCGAAACCAATAAGAAAGGGTCTTAATTAAATAATAATTTTAAAAAAGTTTGATTCTGATTCCTGCAGGGGCCAGATTTAATGAATGGGAGAAGTGGTCGAATCGAAGTACTTCTCTTTGGCGAAAGAACTGGTTAAACCAAGCCGGAAGTATGTGGTTCAAATACTTTTCATTAAATTAATGGGTTTCTTATTTGACTTGTTTTCTGATATACGTCGTATACTAAGACCAGAAACCAAAACTGTAAAAAACAAACAATAGTTTCGTTTCCTTCAGATCAGTTTGTAAATCACCTTGGATCATTTAATTCATAAATTGCAAGTTAAACCATGAATTCGTATGCAAGGGTGGTTTTTGAAGGTTCATGAATATATTCTATATTCATGTGTGGTTTAAAGGGACTCTTCCACGATTTTAAAATACTTTTAATAGCCAATTTTTAGGATTAGGAACACGATTAAGTTTTCTTATCAAAGTCATAACCTAATTCTTAATTGTTCAATGTACCCAAGAAAACGAATTTTCTGAATAAAAATTTTACAGATATCATAATATAAAGTGGTACAGAATACAGATATTGATACAAAGTGGTGCAGATATGGATATAAAGTGGTGAAGATATTGAGTGGTGCAGATATTGATATAAAGTGGTGCAGATATTGATATAAAGTGGTGCAGAATGCAGATATTGACACAAAGTGGTGCAGATATTGATATAAAGTGGTGCAGAAATTGAGTGGTGCAGATATTGATATGAAGTGGTGCACATATTGATATAAAGTGGTGCAGATATTGAGTAGTGCAGATATTGATATAAAGTGGTGCAGATATTGATATAAAGTGGTGCAGATATTGATACAAAGTGGTGCAGATATTGATATAAAGTGGTGCAAGAATTTGATATAAAGTGGTGCAGATATTGATACAAAGTGGTGCAGATATTGATATAAAGTGGTGCAAGAATTTGATATGAAGTGGTGCAGATATTGATACAAATTGGTGCAGATATTGATATAAAGTGGTGCAGATATTAATATAAAGTGGTGCAGATATTGATATAAAGTGGTGCAAGAATTTGATATGAAGTGGTGCAGATATTGATATAAAGTGGTGCAGATATTGATATAATGTGGTGCAGATATTGATATAAAGTGGTACAGATATTAATATAAAGTGGTGGAGATATTGATATAAAGTGGTGCAGATATTGATATAAAGTGGTACAGATATTGCTATAAAGTGGTGCATATATTGATACAAAGTGGTGCAGATATTGATATAAAGTGGTGCAGATATTGATATAAAGTGGTGCAGATATTGATATAAAGTGGTGCAGATATTGATATATGGTGGGGCAGATATTGATATAAAGTGGTGCAGATATTGATATAAAGTGATGCAGATATTGATACAAAGTGGTGCAGATATTGATATAAAGTAGTACAGATATTGATATAAAGTGGTGCAGATATTGATATAAAGTGGTACAGATATTGATACAAAGTGGTGCAGATATAGATATAAAGTAGTACAGATATTGATAAAAAGTGGTGCAGATATTGATACAAAGTGGTGCAGATATTGATATAAAGTGGTGCCGATATTAATATAAAGTGGTGCAGATATTGATATAAAGTGGTGCAGATATTGATATAAAGTAGTACAGATATTAATATAAAGTGGTGCAGATTTCGTTATAAGTGGTGCAGATATTGATATAAAAGTGCCGCAAACATTTTGTAAAAAAATGATTTGAATATTGATATAGAAGTGTTTAAAATATTTCGACGATAAAGATTTAAAACTTTAAACTTATTCCACTGTGGTTTTGATGCATGAAATATTAAACCAGGAAATGAATTTCAAAACATGCATTTTAAAACAATCAAAAAAGAAAATAAAAACATATTAAACACCCTCCAAGACTTTGCAATTTTTTACTTTTTGTCCATCAAAGATATTTTTAAAGACCTTTAAACAACTGCAAGAGATAAAATAAAAAAACCCGAGATATTATTTGTGAAAATCTGCTAAATTTTAACAAAAAGAATTTGTAATTTGAAAAGCGGAGGGTAAGGCTTATTTTAAAAACTCTATTAGAATGATTTTGTTCTAACTTACATATTCAACACTTTTATAGGTAAAAATAATTACAAAAAATACCCATATTATCTTCTACCTTATCTATCTAAAAAACAATATTTAGGAGATTGAGAATGACCCCCTTCCCACCAACTTTTCACTATGTACACATATTTAACTTCTTAGGTTTTAGGAATTGTTTCTAGGCCAAGTTTAGATTTTGCTGACAACATTTGGATATTTTTCCACCAAGACTGGAATAAGTGATAGTATTGACAACAACTATAAAACTATTGCTTACCCTGTGTAACTAGAAGCTGCAGGGTTGTAATATGGTTTAAGGGGAGTATACGGTTTATAATCTTCAACTCTCTTCATACTAAAAATATATATTATACATCAATTCTACCAAGGTGGAATTATTTACATTGTACTGTATTCTTATATTTTAGATTTCATACAACTAAAAACGTATTTATTATATCTTCCCCAAATCACCTCTTATATCATTGAACCAGCTTGGAAACCCAGCTTTAACTGTAAACTGTACTTTCCCTAAAAAAAGTGAAGCCACTCAACTTAGATTCTTTTAACCTAGCTAAGAACATTCCTCTGGTTTTTACGAGCTTCCCAATAAAATTCGGGGCAAACCGGTCTAGGGGTTCCTGAGTTATGACATTCAAACAAACAAACAGAGATTACTACTTTAGATCAACTTTAATCTTAAACTTACTACTTTAAATAATGTAATGAGTAATGATCTGTGTCGCCTATTTGTGCATAATCTTTTGTTTGTTTTCTTTTGTAAAACTTTCTGTTCAAAATATCTTAACAAATTTAAACTAGACCATTTATATATGTATGTAATGAATAGAAATGTTTAGAGATCTGTAATATATATAGAAGACTGTATGTCTTAGACAAAAGATCAAATTTAACCTTAAAAAAGGTTAATTCAAAGCGTCATTAAAGGGAGTGACTTGAAACATTTTTTAGGATTTATTTGAGACCTATGAGACGTTTTACCAGTGCATATTTGTTCAGCAAGAGCGCAAAATCAATATTTAAATCCTCATAGATTTTGGAGGGATGATTTTGAGCATCGATTTTATTTAAATTATTCAATAACGACCACGAAAAATTCTACGAGAAAATAAAGATTAACTATTATGAAAATAAGTAATCTTATTCAGTTATTGGTTTCTGTAATGTCTCAACGTTCAAAATCATTTTCTGTAGATTTACTGGAATTTTTAATAAAAATACGACATTTAAAGAATTTGAAGAAATCTGCGAACAAATGTTTAAAGAATAAGAAAATTAATCAATATGATGATGAAAAGAAACGATTGATTAAAGCATGATTTATTGATAAATTTCTAATGAGAGATATTTTCATAAACATCTAATAAGTTAACTGTAAAAATTTTGTCACATTCTTGTTCGTCGTTTTTGAATAATTTTTATAAAACCGATTCTCTAAATCCCTCCGAATTGGACATTAAATGAGGATTTTTAAAACAAATATGCAGCGTAAAAACGTCTGATAGGTCTTAAATGAATCATAAAAATTTCTCAATAATACTACAATCTCAGTTTAACTACGGTGGTAGGTGATTATAGCAATACGTTGAAGACGACTTTCGATTTCAAATGTTATAAATATCTAGCTTATAAAAAGCATTGATACGCAAAAACATTGAAACAAAGAGAAATTGTCAATATAAAAAGCTTCTCTTTAATTACTTGTCAACTTGTAATTCGAAAAAAGCTCGTTCACAATAAAAACTTTACTATCGCTTACCACCGTACCATACATTGCCGGTCACTCCCTTTAAAGTTTTTCCTGTTTGAGTAACTCTGTACACTCCTTCATAAAGCTTCAGTGCTCTTTTTGTGTCAAAGAAAATCTTGTTTCAAAATATGTTCAGAGTAAACAAGAATGATGAATGATGAGACTTCAGAGACGACTGCAGGAAATTCTATCAGTTTTTTTCTTGCATTGATGGCTTTACATTTTCAAAATTCTTTTAAACTAAATTAAAAAACATATTGAAGACCAAATTAACGACCAATTTAACCTTTAGATTTTCAGATTTAAAGAGTTTCAGGTCGTTTTTAAAGTCTCTCATATATCTACTATTCTACTATACCTAGTAGATGAATAAATAGTAGAAGGCTGGCTAAGTGTGTTGGGTCTACATATATTTACTATTCTACTATACCTATTAGCAGAATAGATTGTAGTTGGCTGGATAAGTGTAGTGGGGTCTACATATATCTACTATTATACTATACCTAGAAGCAGAATAGATTGTAGTTGGCTGGTTAAGTGTAGTGGGGTCTACATATATTTACTATTATACTATACCTAGAATATACTTACATGGAGGGTCATTTGAAATTTCGCTCAGAGTCCCTTGAATTTGTGTGTAAAATGTTCTCTAAAATGTGTAATATTACATGACTGTGATGTATTGAGGGGATTGATTACAAATCTGATCTAAACTCTGCTATGTCAGATCAACTATACACTACACTAGCATTTAATTCCTAATTATTATATTGTTCATATACAGAGCGGTGAACAAAGAATAATCGTCGTCTTCTTTAATTCTTTCATTGATTATAAATTCAAATTTGCAACTCTGTATTTTTCTAAAAATGTAAATCCCAAAACATTTTACATTTTTAATTTAAAAATGTTTGAATATTTAATGATTACAAAAAGACGACTATTCTAATATTTGTATTGATGTTAAATTTGAATTTTTCTTACATTTTTACCTCTGTTGTAGTTTTACTTTTATTAAATGTATAGGTTTACGGTGAAAAATAAGATGCAACATTCAACTCGGATCGTAAAATAATCAATTTAATTCCAAACAAATCATTCAGATATTACAAACAATAGTCATCGATTATTTTTCGACGCATTCGTAAATAGTTGATATTTCATAATATTATTGATTTGGTTGTTAATATAATATTTCGCATTGGCGCTGGATTTTCGAACATTGTGGAAAATATGGAAATGTCGTCTTCATTATCAAAAATCCTCGCAACTTGCTATGTACTTTTGGTATATTTGAACTTTTGGGTATATTTGGATCTTTGTAATATATTTAAGTTTTGTACCTGCGCTATTTTTGCTGAGTGTGCTAATTCTTCCTGATCCATCTCTTAAACAAATATTTTTAATTATTTTATAAGTTAAAAAGAATATTTAATTCAGGGTTTTAATAAGTTGTAAACCTTTTAGAGTTTTATTTTAAGTTTAAAAAATTGACAAATAAAATATTTTGTTTTTGTTATTCTGAAAAGATTTTATATCATAATAAAATTTTACTGAAGAAAAAAGAAAAAATTAAGATTAATTAAGCTTAGGTTGTAACTTTAGTGTAATTTTATCTAAATGCCCTAATCTGTATATTTTGATGTTCCGGCAGAATTTGATCTTATTTCTTGTGATGTAACTTAAGGTTATTTGAGATCCCGATCAGCTGTTTTTCATGGATCAGGCACTTAATCAATAAATCAAAAGTTTCCACTGCAAATATCGAGTTTAGGCTCTGAAGATAAGTTCTGGCCCCCGAAAGAAAAATTGAACTAATCGATTACCTTTTAAAACTTGATCTGGAGTGAGAATGTTCCTCATCAGAATCTTATTTTACCAGCCGATCAATTAATAAATAAATAGATACTAAAAATGAAGAAAAATCAATCTACTGTATATTCCAAATTATCAAATGTCAAATACACCTAGATTTGTATATATTTCACAACCAGATTACCGAGAAGTAAGTTGACGAAACGAAAAATAAAAAAATGCTATTTCGTTTTTTAATTTTAAAGAATATTCTTTTAATTGTAATCGTTTTCAATAACGATCGTTTCATCTTATATTTTTTCGTCGTTAACGAAACGATCAGTTTGTTTTCAGAAACGCACCTCAGGCAGGCAGTAAAGCTTTTTGTGGGGGGGGGGAAGTCACCGATAAAAAGAACACATAATGTTGCATTTTCTAATACTCTAACTTCTAATATCTATTTCTAATATCTAATTTCTAATATCTGATTTCTAATATCTTTTTCTAATATCTAATATTCTAATATCTATTTCTAATATCTAATTTCTAATATCTAATATTCTAATATCTATTTCTAATTATCTAATATTCTAATATTATGACCGGGTATTCCTGAGTTATGATCTGATAAAGCTGATAAGATAGGAAACTGTCTTGAAGGAATCCTACTCCTCCCATGAGCTACCTCCATCTAGAGTATATACATCAGTTAATAATAGGAGTATGTTTAATAGGACCTTCCAGAAGGTGGGTCACCGTCACCACCCCTTCCCAATAGACGACAAATTGCAAACCATAAATAAACAAGGAAAAAACTGCGAAAATTTCTAGTTAATAAATAATTTTATTCATAGCTAAAATTTTCTAAAATTTATAACAATGATCCATAAATATTTGCTGTTCTATACATGTGAGCGCGTAAATTAAAATCAAAGGAGATATGAGGTCACAAAGACGTATCGGTAATTTCGCAGAAAGGAATTGAGTATTTGCCACAAATTCTAATGTTGTAAACCTCAGATATTTCAAACTATGTATTCTGTTTTAAACATCAAAGGTCTACACGAGCAGGTTGGAAAGATATAGGGATTCGTAAAACTTGAGTTGTGACAAGGACTTAATTCCTTTGACCTTTTTCCTCAAGTCTAGATCGGGATGAAACAAAATTGTCGTTGTTATATTTTACTGAATCAATTAAAAAAGTTTTTATGAAATTGAACAAAATTTAAATAAAAAATATGATTTTACTGATTATAAAATTTTACCTGTTTTTCCAGACTTCTAGTCTTCAGTAAAGTTTTAAAGGATATTACAGGCCTGATATACAGGGTCTCAAAATTTACATATATAAAGTTGTAATCTCTGTTTGTTTGTTTGTTTGAATGTCCGATCATAACTCATGCACTCCATGCCTCAATTTTTAATTGGGGAGCTCGGGAGAACCACGGGAATTTTCTTAGCTTGATTTTTGGAATTTAAATTGAGTGGGTCCACTTTTATAAGGAAACATTGCTAAAATCGTAATTTATGACCATGCGCGGG
The DNA here is from genome assembly GCF_000591075.1 of Eurytemora carolleeae. Classification (NCBI taxonomy): domain Eukaryota; kingdom Metazoa; phylum Arthropoda; class Copepoda; order Calanoida; family Temoridae; genus Eurytemora; species Eurytemora carolleeae. The sequence continues at coordinate 149,492 of NW_019396661.1, read as the reverse complement.
TAAAGGGTGGGAGTAACTATGAGTACCCTGGGTATTTGGCAATGCCGGGTTCTCAAGCTAGTATAAATAAACAAAATTTGTGAGGTGTAGGTCAAGGTGCATATTGGAAACTTTGGTTTGTTATCAGATTGATATCTGGCCGGGCAGATACAGGGTGTCCCAATAAAAATGGGAATTCAGTGACGAATTCGATATCGTCTTTTTAAATAATTCTTTGATTTAGTATAGTGATACCTACTGAGAAAGCTGTAATCTGTAAGAGTTTCATTTGCTATGTTCACATTTTTTTTTGTTTATGTTTTTACTGCATATGTATGTACTTAGTAAAACAAGAAAATTACAGTATACAAACAGAGTAAACTTATCAGTCTGCATTGTTCATCTTGTGGGGACATTATAGACACATCTTTACAGCCATTCACCGTTTTCATTAAATAAACTCCAGCAGACATAATAGTATCATGGCTTTTGAAATTAGGTATTACAATACTAATTCATAACAAAGACGATATCGAATTCGTCTCTGAATTCCCATGTTTTTTAGGACATCCTGTAGTACAATTTGTAAGTATACATTGAGTGTTTATAAGGTAATACGGTGTGCATTCTCTAGTGAAATTTATGTGGAAGGCCTTATACACTGCTTGTTGGATAAAGTTGTAACTTTGAACTAAATGTTTTACATTCTGCAACAAAAATAAGAATTTTTAAAATCTGGACTGAAAAGTAAAAAAGGGCTGGTACTATAGTGTCAAAACAAGTGAACAACTTTGGTGACGCTTTCTAAAGAAGGATCAGTCTCAAAGCTATAGCATAATTTTCATGTTTAGAAAGCATCTTTTCTTCCAGAAAGGATGAAAAGAAATGAAATAATTATTTATTGAAAAAAAGTATTAATCACTGAAAAGTTTATGAAATGAAAAGGAAAAAATATCTACAAAGCTTTATATATTTATATATATTATATTATATTATATATACATATTTATATATTTATATATTTTATTTTTTCTTATTTGTTTTGAAATCCTTTCCTTTTATAATCCTTTGCTATTTTGTTAGGTTCTGACAGCCGTCTGTTATGTGTTGATAACCGTCTGTCAGATTCTGACATTCGTCTGATAGGTTCTGACAACCGTCTGTTAGGTTCTGACAACCGTCTGTCAGGTTCTAGCATCCATCTGTCAGGTTTCCAAGTGCTGTCACTGTAACAGCCAGAATCCACAGAGCTCTGTCTGCTCACTGAAAAATAATAATTATCAAGACAGGTATTGATAACCTCAAGGGTTTGAAGAAACTAATTCTTTGAGATCTTTTTCAATTCAAAGAGAACACGTATCAACTTATTGAGATTTGAAAACAAAAAGTTTCAATCTTAAATTTGCCTTTTTTACAAAAATTTTCCTAAATTTTGCAAACCCAACGAAGAGACCATAAATATCTGCTAAAGCGTAAACTGTAATTGTTTATGTACATATATAATATTAATCATGCATAGAAAAGAGAAGCTAGACTGAGTTTGTTTATATTTTTTAATATAAATAAAATAAAAGCATAAATTAAAAAACATTTTATTAAAATTCTTAAATTACCCGAATTCTCCCTTTCCTTGTCAAAATCATCGTCCCGACTTTTAGAAAATGAAAAAAGTTTCAACTTTTAACCAAACTTTAATCATTTATCAATATTTAATGATCAACGACGGACATTTTTGTATAAAAACAAAATATTTTACACAAAACAGTCAATTTATCTATACCTAGCGCAAACTTATCAGAATATTTTGATTGAGATTTTGCAAAAATTAAGAAAGATTGACGAACTAAATTTTTTTTAAAAAGTACAGTTAAGGATTTTTTTCAAAAGAATTAATCACTTTCCACAAACTCTATCCCTTGTATCTTTGCAGCCTGATGTCGTCTAAATTTTGATATTTCAAACCAAACACTCTCACATAGATCAACAAGTTAAAGGATATGAAAGATTTAAATCATAAGGTTGAAATGATAAAGGAGAAAAATAATTCCTTATAACAAGTTTTTAGTCATGATTACTAGAATCTCAAAAATGTTTCCACCATTTATGGCTTATTTTGTTGGACCACTTTCAACCCCCCCCTACCCCCCACCCCACCCTAACCCAGCCCCAACACCACACTCACAACTCTGAATCATCTGTATACACTAGTGAAAGAGAGGCAAGAGAAGGCGGAAGGTTTTGTTTTGTTTGTTCTCAGGAATGTATGGGTTATGCCTACCCCCCACCCCACCCTAACCCAGCCCCAACACCACACTCACAACTCTGAATCATCTGTATACACTAGTGAAAGAGAGGCAAGAGAAGGCGGAAGGTTTTGTTTTGTTTGTTCTCAGGAATGTATGGGTTATGCCTACCCCCCACCCCACCCTAACCAAATTCCAATGGACCAGCTGAAGACATTTCTGACCGTATGTATTTTTGTAATAGATAATTCTAAAATCAACCCCAACAGATTCCGCAACTGTGCAGTGTACACAGACACGTTTAACTTATTCAATAGATTCTTAATTTAATGGTAAATATTTGGCTTTATAACATCAACAAATATAAAATTAATTAAATGTCGTCTTCCTGATCAACAGATTTATGGGTCTTTCTGCATACTATAGTAAAAAAATCTTGAAAATTATCTTAAAAGTCTGGAAAAGTAAAAAAGTGTAAAGTATACTTGAAACGTGTAGTAATGGTACCTGTAGGCAATGAGCAATATGGTTTAATTTAACATTTGTTAACTCTTGATATCTATTAATGTAACCGTAGACAATAAGCAATATGGTTTAATATAATATTTATTAACTCTTGATATCTATTAATGTAACCGTAGACAATAAGCAATATGGTTTAATTTAACATTTGTTAACTCTTGATATCTATTAATGTACCTGTAGACAATAAGCAATATAGTTTAATATAATATTTATTAACTCTTGATATCTATTAATGTACCTGTAGACAATAAGCAATATAGTTTAATATAATATTTATTAACTCTTGATATCTATTAATGTATCTGTAGACAATAAGCAATATGGTTTAATATAATATTTATTAACTCTTGATATCTATTAATGGTAACTGTAGGCAATAAGCAATATGGTTTAATATAATATTTATTAACTCTTGATATCTATTAATGTAACCGTAGACAATAAGCAATATGGTTTAATTTAACATTTGTTAACTCTTGATATCTATTATTGTACCTGTAGGCAATAAGTAATATGGTTTAATATAATATTTGTTAACTCTTGATGTCTATAAATGTAACCGTAGACGCAATAAGCAATATAGTTTAATATAATATTTATTAACTCTTGATATCTATTAATGTAACCGTAGACAATAAGCAATATGGTTTAATTTAACATTTATTAACTCTTGATATCTATTAATGTAACCGTAGACAATAAGCAATATGGTTTAATTTAACATTTGTTAACTCTTGATATCTATTAATGTACCTGTAGACAATAAGCAATATGGTTTAATTTAACATTTGTTAACTTTTGATATCTATTATTGTACCTGTAGACAATAAGCAATATGGTTTAATATAACATTTGTTAACTCTTGATATCTATTTCACAACTGCCATTATTGTACATATAGCATAGGAGGCATACATATAGGTTAGGTCGGACATACGCCCAATAACTAACGTATTTAGGTGTGTAATCTAGTAAATCTATACTAGTACTACTCCCCCCTAGCATCGGAGTCAACAGAGACGGATATATTTCAACGGAGACCAACTTTAACCTCATCGGAGCCATTGTGAGTTTATGATTTAATTAAAGTTAATTTTTTATCGGAGACCTGGCAGATTTTTTACTTTGATGATTTAATTTTAGTTTAATTTTTGTATAAAATAAGAAAATCATAAATCGCTGGTAAATTTACAATTTGAATTGATTACATTGTTCCCAACAATAGGTCTCCAATGATAAAATGTAGATCTCTTTTGCAGTGTTTGAAATTTCTTGCGCCCCTAACATAGGGTTCAAGTTTCACACATAGTGAGCAGCTTGCAAAGCAAACCCATAATATTAAACCCAATATTTATATATTTAATTCAAACCTTAAAATATGAAAACTAAACTTTAAAATGTTAAAACATCAAAGAAGATGTTCTAAACCGGCAGCACTGCACGGTAAATTATTTTTTAAATTTGTTAAACACACCAAATTTGAAATTTACTGAACTGTGCAATTATTGTAATTACATGTAAAACATGGAGGATCTAGGAGGAGGGGGAGGGAAGAGAAGTGCTTTATTGGGGGGGGATTGAACTTGAAAAAACCACATAATAAATTCCGCTTGTTTATGCGTAGAAAATCAGCATGATATTCTATTTACAGGGGTGGATACAGGGAGGGGGGCGGCAGGACTTTCGTACCCCCCTGAGATTTCAGAATAGCTTCTCAATAGCTATAAAGGGAAAGAAAACCTAGTGCAAAACAGGAAAAATATCTATCTTAAACAAAGATTTCGCCTGCGGCACGTTTTTTGTTTCTAAATCTGGATTTTTCTAAATCTAGCACCCTCCTTACTTAAATACTGTATCCACCCCTGTCTATTTAGATCTTTAATCTGTTAATTGATCAATTTTGAGGGTCTGAGTTAGTAAATATTTTCTCCAGACCCCTAGCTTCTCCTTGGTCCCCTTATCCCCCCTTTGGCCCCCATTCATTCCCATCTACGTACCCCTTGCTTCATCGGAAACCAGTAGACTCTAGCCTCCCCTTCTTATATCCCTCCCCTTCTCACATCCTTCCCCTTCTCACATGCCTCCGCTTCTCCCATCCCTTCCCTTCTCACATCCTTCCCCTTCTCCCATCCTTCCCCTTCTCACATCCCCTCCCCTTCTCACATCCTTCCCCTTCTCACATGCCTCCACTTCTCACATCCTTCCCCTTCTCACATCCCTCCCCTTTCAACACCCCTCCCCTTCTCAAATTCTGTATATAAACCTTCCGAGAACAATCCTTCCAATCTTTGGCCTCCATCCTTCTCACTTTCTCACCCCCCCCCCGTACCATCTTCTCATTTCCTTCTCTCCACCATACAAACAATTTTACTCATTCGATATCCTCACCTCCTTTTTCCTTATATTTAATTTAACCCCTTCCCCTGAACCCCCTGAACCCACCTCCCTAGCTATGAAACCTCATGCTTATTTTACAATAGTATGCTCATAACTATTAACTAATCCTCTCCCCTTTCTTTAAAACTACAGGGTTACCAACTTTAGAGCCGGGTGTTCAGAATTTACAGGCTTTTTCTTAAATCCATCATTATACCCTGCATTGCAGCTTTAAAATTTGTTCAGATCTCCCATTTATGCCCACTGTGGGGGAGGGGTGTTTATATTTGGAGAAAAATATACGGACATTTCATAGAAAGGACATTTAAAAAAAACATTTCGTAGAGATGGACATTTCAAAGACAAAACATTTCAAGATAGGACATTTTAGGACATTTATAGAGATGACATTTCATATATATAGGACATTTATAAACGGAAAAAATATCCCTGTTCTCAGAATAACTAGGATAAAATGTATAGTATTATAATAGTTATATAGATGGGATATAAGATAATAATGCTTTATGTTTGCACGTACATGGCTGAGTGACTGACTAAGCCTGTTAAATATGTTATTATTGTTATTTTTTCCAACTTGCATTATATCCCCCCTCCTCCCAATCTTCCCCCTCCGGTCCCCTCCTCCGGTCTCCCCCCTTCCCCTTCCGGTCCCCCTCCCACGATAGCATTTGTGTCTAAACTGTCAAAATTCTTGAAATTATTTAGATTAAGCTGTTTTCCTACTTTTTACTGTTTACTAAATCCATCCTATGCTACGTCACCATATTAGTTAAAAGGAATTGAATTTTTGTCACAAACTCTGATGTTATAATCCCATCTTTACAACCATCTGTCCCAGTCTTTGGATATTTCAAATTGTGAATCTGATGGATAAAATAATTTAAGTTTGAAATATCCAGATGATGGACCACTTGAAATTACGCTTACAGTCCCTTAATTAAGATGAAAGATTTACATAGTCCCTTAATTAAGAGGAAAGATTTACTTATAGTCCCTTAATTAAGAGGAAAGATTTACTTACAGTCCCTTAATTAAGGTGAAAGATTTACTTATAGTCCCTTAATTAAGGTGAAAGATTTACTTATAGTCCCTTTAAGCTGAAAGATTTACTTAGAGTTCCTTTGAGCTGAAAGATTTACTTATAGTCCCTTTAAGGTGAAAGATTTAATTATATTCCCTTAAAGAAAGATTCAATTATACTCCCTTTAAGCTGAAAGATTTAATTATATTCCCTTTAAGCTGAAATATTTAATGACAGTCCCTTTAAGCTGAAAGATTTGATTAAAGTCACTTTAAGTTGGAACATTTAATTTTCTTAAAATTACCTTCGTTGTCTGAATATTGTCCACCGTCGTTGATATTTAAACTGGAATAGACAAAACTCTTTCGTTTAGGATATATTATCCTTTCCGTATTTTCTGCTGATTTTGTTTCCAATCCTTGATCTTCATTATTTCTCATCTTTTCATTGTGTTTCTTATTCTTCTCCGCTTCGATATCCTTTCTTGCTTCCATGTTTTCATCTCTTTCTTCATAACTTCTCTGATTCCAGTCCTCCTGTTCTTTGGATACCACCTTGTTTTGTATTTCGGTTACATTGATTTCGTCATTGTAAAAAACGTCATCATTTAGGTCAGAACAATTATCATTTAGGCCAAAACCATAATCTCTTTGGGCAGAACCATCATCATTTAAGTCAGAACCATCATGATTTAGGTCAGAACCATCATCTTTAAGGTCAGAACCTTCATCTTTAATGTCAGAACCATCATCTTTAAGGCCAGAATCATTGTCATTATCAGCATCTTCGTGTGTGCCTTCAAAATCACTAATATTTACAGGAATTTTGTTAATTTGAGCATCATCTAAATTATTTTGATTTGTCTTCAAGACTAAAAGATCGAGATTTTTAACAGATAACTCATCTTCTTTCTCTTTCTTATTTTGATTTTTTTCGTTGCAAATTTCATCATTATCTTGATCCTTAATTTTAGAATTTCCACTTCTTATAGTCTCTTCACTGAACTCCAAATAATCGCAAAGAAAACCAGCTAATTCCAAGCTAATAAAAGATCGCTTTGCCATGGTTCCAAATCATGTCCTGAAACACAACTGATAAAAAAAAATATTCATAAATTCATAAATCAAAATGACAGTATTTTATTTTGGTGAAAATATAAAGAAATAATAACAAGAATTATTGTTATTCATCAACAACAATTTTAGCGTAAATGTCAAAATCTACAGAAAAAAGCCCCCCCCCCCCCCCTCCTAGGCCACCCCTATTAACGTGTTCACTGTTCAGCATCTATTAATGTGGTTTCGATTTCAAAAATACCACGGTCCAGTTGATACAAGTTTTAAATGCGGAGATTTCATGCTTTGATTAGAAAAGATTTACATTAGCCACGCATTTATAAATATTATTCTGAAAGGATTGTAAGTGTAATTTCAAGTGACCCTGTAAACTTAAAGAATACGTTTACAATGGTAAAATCCTTAAAAACAATTAGTTTTATTGCAAGAATGAAGGAGCTATTCCTGTTTTGCATTTTAAAATTCAAATATTTTCAATAGGGGTTTCTCAATATTAGTGCATTTCTGCTAACAGAAACAAGAAACAAGAAAGCTTATTTTAATTTAACAATCTATATATAAATTTGGCTTGTCTGTTTGGGTGTCTGTCTGTTTGTTTGTATCCAATAAACGTCAAAACGGCTGAACCGATTTAAAGGTTTTTAATTTTGTAAAAAAATTTAAATGCTTGAAAATCCGAGAATTTTTTTTTAAAAATCTGCAAAAAATTTTTCTTCTTTGTTTTAAAATGTAAACAAAAATAACATGTTCACAATTTAAATAGAGAAGATGGGCGCGAAGCGCCCTAAAAGCCTAGTTTAAAATATATCCTCAACATAATTGATCTCCTCTTGCCTCTCTCTTAAGGGAAGATCACTTAAAAATTTAAACGAGACATTCCTTTGGAAGTGATTTGGACACTCTTCCTCATATGTCTTATACCTGTAATGTAATATGCTACCATGATCAATACAATCTTTATTATCTATGTTTCGTTATCTATTTTATCTATGTTCATATTGACCCTGACTGGCCATTCCGGTCAGTTCTATTTACCTGTATTAATAAAGTAGTAATGTATATGACTCGTTGATTTAAACGGACGTGTATAGAGCCTTGAGTTTTGGCTAGAGATAGAGTCTGTGAGACTGAAATTAGACTAAGAGTCAAGTTATCTCGGGACCTAGATTTATTACATACCAACTTCGCAAGACTATCTAGTATCTATCTATCTGAACCTAACCTGACATGGAATATAGTTTAATTACTTGAGGTTGTAAGGTTGCATCTGGAGGGTGGGAGGGGCGGGTCTTCGACATTTACAATTTCCCTTTTGGTTGCGTGCGCATACTACGCAGACAACGAGTACGCAATACGCTAACTACAACGCAGAAAACGCATAATCAGATTAAGATATAAGTTGACCGCTTACACTCCTTAAACATCAGTATAGCTATTTCTCAGTTGAATTGGTGCGTCTATAAATACATTCAGATTATTTTAAGTTTTGTTGTATTATTCCAAATAAAGGTAATAAAAACCATAATATGTGTAAATAGTAAAAAGTAATAACTCATCTTCCTAAGCTTATTACAAACTTATTACCAACTCTCATATTTATTTGGAGAGGCAAATTAATTCTATGTTGTATCTAATTTCGTCACAGGGCAGTTTCGTAGCTTATAAAGTACAACAGTTTCAAATAAACATGTAGGATAATTTCGACTTTAAATACACCATTATTTTTTTAATTTTTAATCCCTTTTATTAGAATTTATAAATGAGCCAAAACGACTTTAATATATGTTTAATCACTTCCAATACATATGGGATAGAAATCCCCCAACAACATTTGAGAAAATTCGCAATCTTCTCAATTTAAAATGTCGAATTCGAAGGTGTTTGAGTGTAAGATTTGTGGAAACAATCTTTCAAACCTCGCCCGAATGTTCATTTCTACCGGTATTTCCTACAGGTATGTAGGGGCTGTGTTTTAATTATTCTTGATTTTGTTCTTTTAATTTAGTATGAAAAAAAACTAAAGAAAAAAAACAGACTTTACTTCAAGCGAAGAAGAATTTTTGGTTTAAATTAAGTAAGAGTTTATTTTTAGAAAAACAAAATAAAGGTTTCATATTTTAAGTGTTATTTAACAACTAAAATTTTCTGTAGATGGAGTTAATTTAATTCCTATTTTAGATTTTAGATTTTTACAATCTTTGAAAATATGATTTTCTTTCACAATATATGGTTGAGCTTTGATCTCATGATTTTGATCTTTGAACAAAGAGATTTCCTCGGGCATTGAAGTATTCATCCTATGACTTTCATTTCATCTTCCTTCATTAGAAATAAGAGTTTTTTTTCTCAAATTCATATAATTATTTTTATCTTATTCTATGTAACATGCAGTTTAAACTGTGAGAAAACTGTTTTTTTTTTAATTGAACCCGCTTAAGTGTGGAAAAGGAAAGACGATGCCGAACTCAAATAGTCAAAGAAACGTAAAATACACAAAAGATTGCATTAATGTCGTCTTCCCCTTCCATAGTTTTATGAGTACCTCTGTGCAAACAGACTAATTTTCAAAATATTAAAAAAACTAAATTTTACATGTTATTCCTAGATTTCTGAGTGAAATTACTGCTGAGGATTCAGATATCTATCTTACATTGGTAATTATTAATTTGTTAGATTAATTATTTGGATTAGGTCTAATGATTGAATCGCAGTATAATTGCAAAAATGTAATGTACTATTCATCATCAAGAAAATATTTCAAATCCACTTACTTTAAAATAATTAATACTCTACATCTATATAAGTAAAGTTTTAATCTCTGTATGTCTGTCTGTTTGTTTGTACGTTCATAACTCAGAAACCCATGGACCGATTTGCCTCAAATTTGATTGGAGAACTCTGTAGAACGACGTGAATGTTCTAAGCTAGGTTTAACAGTTCTTTTTTCGAATTGATTGACTTTTGTAAAGGAGGCAGAGCTAGTCTTATATATATAACTAGGCTTGTTTATATAACTAGGCTTGTAGGGCGCTTCGCGTCCATCTTCTCTTTCAATTGTGAACATTTTCTTTTTGCATACATTGTAAAACAAAACCAAAAAAAACTTCACGGATTTTATAAAAGAAAATTTGTGGATTTTCAAATTTAATGAAAATCTAAATTTGTTGGAGGAAAGGGCACGTAGAACTAACTTAAACGAAGTCCGTCCTGCCTGTATCTAAATATTTTAGTCATATTTTCATCTCTAATTCAAAATAAGGCAAAAATAGCTTGAAATAAATTATGTACTTTAATATTTATTATAAAATTATGGACCGACAAAAAATGTTAAGAGCGCAAATTCATAAAGACTTCATTTGCCGGTAAAAAATGGAATTAAGCCAAAGTCAAGGTTTGCTGAGTTTTAAACTTGAAATTTTGATCATTCATAAACCTTCCCTGGGGTAATATGAGGCCCACACACAATTTGGGCACGATCAGACAAGCAAAGTATATAGATAGAAGGAGTTATTTCTGTTTGTTTGTCTGATTATATCTCATCAACCCCTTGACCAATTTTCCTCAAATTTTGATCTGAGAAACTAAGGTAGAACCATGGAAATGTTCTTTGCTTGGTTTTCAAAATTTAATTTCAGTTGGTTGGATTTTACAGCAAACATTTAGTCTTGCAGACAAAGCTTGGTTCCCAAGCTAGTAAAATATAAAAAAATAAAGTTTAATTTGTATTTGTAAAATGTTTATATATAATATTGAGATTTTTAATTGGGCTACACACTTTTGAGGGAACTCGAACGTTCTTGGAATTTAGGCCCAAATTAAATGTTTTGATTTTTTTGAGGATGAAAGAATTTGTTTAGGTTTCAAGAAAGTTACAAGAATTATCCATTGCATTGGAGAGTTCTGCTAGCAAGCTGACCCAGTTTATAATAGATATTGGCGGCTCTTTTGTGTACAGGTACCATTATTGTTTACTATCCACATTTTATCTTATAATATATGTCAACAGACACTAGTTGACACCCCCCACCTCGATCCTTCCTTCTTGGACTTCTAATAGAACTAAACTTGCCTCAAACTTAAACCATGAACCAGATTTAACAAGATTTAATATTTGCGAGAAGTAATTAAACTTAAACCATGGACCAGATTTAACAAGATTTAATATATGCGAGAAGTGATTAAGCTTAAACCATGGACCATATTTAACAAGATTTAATATATGCGAGAAGTGATTAAGCTTAAACCATGGACCATATTTAACAAGATTTAATATATGCGAGAAGTGATTAAGCTTAGCAGAATAAGTCGAACCACTTATTCTCTCAAGTTTTGCCTGCTTACTGTTTTACTTTGTCTCCATATTTATTAAGTCTGGTCCCTGGGGTACATTTTTAATATTTTAAACATTGAATATTTGATTTATTAGAACTCACAATTTAACATATTAAAGGTACACCACATCGTGCTAAGAAAGATATAAGGATTTGAAAGTTAGATTTTGAGGCGAGTAATCATTTGTGTGACCTTTAATCTGAAATAAAAAACTAAAAAAGATATATTATAAAGGGATTGTAAGAAACCTGACTGGACACAGTTAGGTGTAGACCTTAACAACATTATAAAAGTTCAGAGGTAAAATTTTTATCTTTTTAATCTTATGAATACAAATCGCAACTCGTAATGGGCAATAACTGGCTCGTTTTGATAAAACTGTTAAGGTTTTTAGACTTTTTATAGGTTTTCAGACTTTAAATAGTTTTTAAACTTTAAATAGGGTTTTAAACTCTAAATAGGTTTTTAGGCTTTTAATAGGTTTTTAGATTTTAAATAGGTATTTAGAATTTTAAAAGGTTTTTAGACTTAAAATAGGTTTTTAGACTTTAAATAGGTTTTTAAACTCTAAATAGGTTTTTAGACTTTAAATAGGTTTTTAGATTTTAAATAGGTATTTCGAATTTTAAAAGGTTTTTAGACTTAAAATAGGTTTTTAGACTTTAAATAGGTTTTTAGACTTTTAATAGGTTTTAGACTTTAAATAGGGGTTTAGACTTTAAATAGGTTTTTAGACTTTAAATAGGGGTTTAAACTTTAAATAGGTTTTTAAACTTTAAATAGGTTTTTAAACTTGAAATAAGATTTTAGACTTTAAGAAGGTTCAAGTTTTCAAAACACAATTGTTTGTTCTAAACAACTTCTTTAAATCCTGAGAGAATATATATTCTTGGTTCATTTTCTCTCTAATAATTTTTCTCAGAATTTTGAAAAGAAAATAATAGAATACAGTATATTGAAATGTTTGATTCTTCACAGCTTTTAAAAATTCAAAACCTCTATACAACCTTATACTACTAGTTGTTTAACATTATTTATAAGATGTTGATAATTTTACAATATTCCAGGGAAACTAGATTACAGGTTCTAAACTGTTTAGAGACCATGGAGGCACATGGACATATTGGTCCTCGTAGAGTACTCAAACATATTATCAAGTAAACAAATAAATCATGATTCTCTCTTCATCATTCTCCAACAATTTATTTACATCTACTGCAGCAGTAACTTCACATTTATACGTTTATAAATATCATTAAACCAGAGCTGAAAATTTTTAAATGGGATATCCTTAATCCTGATCGGATAATTAATCTGGAGATTAAAAATGAGAGGAGAACAAGCAATAATTAATCTCGAGATTAAGAAAAAGAGTATATTAAGCATTAATCCCGATATCCACCATTCTAAAGTTTTCAGCTCTGGATATATTACACGGTGAATACAGTTATCAACATAAATATATAAATAATTTCGGAATATTCAACATAACCTAGCTATGTTAAACCGCGTCTAGGTTTTAATACAAGAACATTTCTTTCACAAAAACTGTATTCAGTGAATAGTTTGTCCTAGCTCCGAAACTGACGGACTTATATTCTATTTTTTTTTATTACAGACACATAAAATAGAAATAAATTTTTATGCACCAAACCATTTATATTTATAAAGTACCCTCCCCCCCCCCTGCAAATTACAACATTATTATTTGACAAACGTATCCAAAATGTTGATATTTTGTATGATTATTAAACTCTACACATTGAATCTTAATTCTATTTTTTATTAAAATTTAGAAGTACTGGACAGGATGATACTTGGAAAGAGTTGATGTATTTGATAAACCAGAAACCACAGCTTAATAATACATCACTACCAGATCAGGTTTAAAGGGGATACCAGAATACAGGGGGAAATCAGACTACAAGAGGGATACCAAAATACAGGGGGATACCGGAATACAGGGGACACTAGAACTAGGGTTGTTAATCGTTTTTGAGAACTATCGTTAAACGATCGTTCTTTGTTTTGTTTCCAAAAAAAAACGATCGTTTTCACAAAAAGATCCACTTTTTTTAACTTTTAGAAAACGAATAACGATCGTTTTTGAAAACGATCGTTTTCGTAATTGATAAATTTGTTAATGATCGTTAACGAAATGAAGAACTTTATAAAAACGGTCGTTTTTGAAAAAATACATGCAACTTTATAAAATGTCATCTTACATGAAGATAAAACTTGAGGCGGAGCTAAACCTTCTTGATATTTTCTTTAGAACTGCTCAATGATAAGTACAGGTGCCCTTCAGGGCGGTCTCCTCTCTCCTCTCTTCGTAAACGGTTGTTAACATCGTGGAAACGTTAACATCCCTAACTAGATAACATAGATTTAGAGATAAAGAGTTCTCATCTTTATTTATTATGATTTCTGCTTAGACTGAATATATGGTTTCTCTTCCTAATAAATCTACAACTAAACATCAATCTAAGAAAGAAGAAGACCAAGAAGAGTATAACGAAGGTATTTATGAAAACACACCAAATCTACCGAATAGCAAGAAAACTTGGAGAAAAAGTAGATCAACTATGTCTATACTAGTTAAACTACTTCTCTCATTATTTTCAATTTAAGAAATTGTTGTGTATTCTCAGATAATATGCCAGAAAAAACTGAAAAAAAAATCAGATGAAATTCAAATAGATACATTGATATCAATAAATTAAAATGTTTAGAGTTTATAGCAGAAGAAGGTTTATTTACTCCAGGGTTTACATCAAGCATTAGAGTTGACAATACTCATCACAGGTTATATATTTATTTAAATTTATATACAGGGTGTACCAATAAACATGGGAAATAACAGACGATTTAAAAATTGTCTTTGATTTTCAAATGCCGAAAGCCTGAAGTGTTTATATAAAAATTGACTGAGATATCAGATTTAATTTTGATATTTTTTTATTAACTGAAATATGGACAAAAGTGTGGGGGAATTCGACATTTTGTACATGCTGCGTTTGGTCCTAATAATTGAGATGGAAGGCTGAAATGTTGGTTGCAGCCTCTAATTCTGGTCATCTACAAAGATGAGGAAGAAAATTTAAGATCAGAGGTCATAATTTGGATTTCCATTAACTCAGAAAATACGGGAAACGCAGCCTGTACAAAATTTGGTGTGACAAAGTGTCAAAGTGCACCCCCCCCCTTTAAACACTAAGCATTGAAAACATGACAACATACAATGCTTGACACAAATGGCCTAGAACAGAAAAGGTTTTAACCCAGGATAATAAAATTTAGACCTGCAGAACTATATTTAAAACATAGTATAATGGGTTTCCTCCCAATTTGTATTTCAAGATTACTTCTAAAATTTTTTCCTTATGATTAAACATATGGATTAAAATAACCTCCAAAAGTTAGGAGTATATATGGATATCTGAAAGAGCACTTTATGTTTCTAAACTGTTTATTATCTAGGGAGAAACTGGAGGAACTATCTTCTCCAGGACAACAGAAAATAAATACTTCTAGATCTTTGTCAGGTCACAAACTAACATGCATGCATGTTTTAGTTACAATAAATATACACACCATCAATCTACACTGTACAGTTTAAGGGTGTATACAGGAATACATTTAGGGGGGGTGGGGGGCATTAATTCAGAACAACTTATAAATTCAAGTGTGAAGTATGATACAAATTGATATTGCAATCTGCGAAACAAACAACTGATTATGATACAGGGTTATTCACAAGGGATGAGACTGTAAAGACGAACTGAAGCTCATTTGATATGACAATAAATTTAATTTTAGTCTTCTGTCTTGAAAACAATTTTACAGTTGTAGAAATAATTAATATAAGAAAACATACAACATGAATTTTGCAAGTCGTCTCTGAAATCTCATTTTTAGGGTAACCCTTTATAACATATATAATATATATATACATTCTGCATACTTTGACATCTTTATTGTACATTGGTTTGAGGAATACTGGGTCTTCAGTATATTTAATATTTATACAAGTCTTATATTTAGGATATGAAGCTGATATTGAGACAGAGAACAATATTTCACTTCTAGATACAACAACAGGTTTATACACTGATACAGGGCGATACAGACAGGATACAGGGGGTATATAGGGGGGATACAGGGGGATACAAAGGACATGCAATTCAGGGAATATGGTTCACGGTACAGCATATACACTATACAATGTAAGAAACTTGTGTGTGGCAAATCAATTATTAATAAAATGAATATTTAGAGAGCATACATCAGAACACAAGCAGTAGCATCAACCTGAATAGATCACCAGAAAAATTAAGGTACAAATTACAATTAGAAATCAAATAAATACACTTCATAACTATTTTTATTATAAACAAGGGTTATTCTAAGCAAATGATATGTTATAATGTTTCTAGGTTCTGCTTGAGGGGATTTTTAATGTACCAACTCATGTCGTATACTTTATATATAGTATTTCCTGTTGTTTATATCATATTTACTTTACAGGGAGGAGTTGAACCTTGAGAATACTGATACTAGTAAATATACAGAAAATACAGAGAATACAATGAGTACAAAGATTACAGCGAATACAGAGAATACAGAGAATACCAGAATACATGATGCTCTGCCCAACCTTTATACTGACACCCTGAATCCTCTTTCCAACCTTGATAAAAACATTCTGGATTCTTCTGTTGATTATAGCTTCATAGACACGGATACAGAAAAAGAAACAAGAACAATCAATAGGTTAGTGTAATTTGTAAACTCTCATAAGGATCTTCTTTACATTTTTTAAAAGAAATGCAAGATTGACATTGTTGTATTCTAGATATTATTGTATATAAGTTTAAAGTTGTATTCTAGATATTGTTGTATTCTAGATATGGTTGTATTCTAGATATTGTGGTATTCTAGATATGGTTGTATTCTAGATATTGTTGTATTTAAGTATAAAGTTGTATTCTAGATATTGTTGTATTCTAGATATTGTTGTATTCTAGATATTGTTGTATTCCAGATATGGTTGTATTTTAGTATAAAGTTGTATTTTAGTATAAAGTTGTATTCTAGATATTGTTGTATTCTAGATATTGTATATCTGGGCGGGTTGTCTGTATTGTGTGTAATGAGTATAGTCCTGCTGCTGTAACTGCTAGAGATGAACTCAAGAGTTTCCTTAAAGCTGAAGGAGTTTATATTGTTGACGAGGAAGCTAAACACAACTCAGCTGATAATATTAACAATGCTAATAAATCCGCTGTTGAAGCAAGCAGAGCACCAGGTGATGATGAGGATGTTTGTAAGTTAAAGGATGTTGATCTCCTAATATGTCTGGGGGGAGATGGAACTTTGCTCAAGGTAAACCAATTTTGTTAAACCCCGCTTTAACAGTCAATATCTAAAGTTTTAATATACATAATTCTTGCGTATGTAATGTTAAAGAGTCAAATGTTTACAAACAGTTTTTAGATCGTTCGTGACCGATCAAGTTCGTTAAAGAGCTGACAGATAAATAATTTAAGAACGACCGGTAATTCAATTTAAATATTTTAAAATCAAAATGTTATGTTTTTGTTGTATATATAACATTATCACGCCATATTTCGCGATAGTAACTTAAAAAGCCGAACACAAATTCAAATCAAATATTTTTAAATGAAAATGTATCTTATAGAATTGTATTTTTTATTAATATTTGCTGAATCTATGAATGTTAACTGTTCAGTGTTCACACCTCCATGCTTTTTTCAATAAAAAAATGTAAAAAGTTTGCATCTTAATATTTAAAGAAACGAAGTTGTGGGAGTTGGCTTTATATAATATGATATGGTGTTTTTTAATTACATCTTCATTTGGATTAATAACTTTTCTCACTCATTTTTCGATTAACCTTGATAAATAATTTACATATTTTCAACATAATTTAACATTAAAATGAAAACGAGAATATATTGTTCAATAGTTAACCAATGATTGCATCTCGTAGACCAGGGATTCCATTAAGTTTGCCCAATCCAAAAGTTAAAGTTGGAAATGTGAAAGGTTTACACCATCAGATGTAAAGATAAAGGGATTAGAAAAAAGAGAGTTATATAGATAAACCAGCTAAAGTGCCCGGCGTTTTTTTTAAATTTTTGAGAAAATTTGAATTTTCAGATTTTTTTCTATCTCGAACTAGAAAAAATAAATTTAGATTTGTTAACTTATGTTATCCCTGGGGTGCTAAAAGGTCTCCTCAAAAATTCCGCCAATTAGGTCTGGCCGTTAGGCCAGCTATAGATAACAATAAAATATGTACACCAATATATACAAATATATTTAGATATAAGAGCAATTTATTTATTTCTAGTGTAGTTGTATGTATAAGAATATATATATTTCTAGTGTAGTTGTATGTATAAGAATATATATATTTCTAGTGTAGTTGTATGTATAAGAATAGATATATTTCTATTGTAGTTGTATGTATAAGAATATATATATTTCTAGTGTAGTTGTATGTATAAGAATATATATATTTCTAGTGTAGTTGTATGTATAAGAATATATATATTTCTAGTGTAGTTGTATGTATAAGAAGATGGTTCCTCTAGTTATTGGATTTGCTCTAGGACATGAAAACTTCCTTTCATCACTAGTCTGGGATCAGGAATATGGAAAGTAAGTTCAAAAACAACTTTAGATCTTGTGTTTCTGTTCCTTTCTAATTAAAATTGAATTATTAATTTTTAGATTACCCATAAAAGAGTTATTAACTACTTTTTATTTTCTAACCCGGCTATATCTTTGCAATCTTTGTTGTAGACCCCTTATATTTCAAACTATAAAATTCTGTTTTAAATATCAAAGATGAACACCATCAGGTTGCAAAGATATAGAAATTAGAAAACATAAATTTGTGCCAAAAACGCATTTCTATACTTTGATAAATATATTTATGATAAAGATAAAGCAGTCAGGACCTTTCGTTTGATATGATCTGTAATATTCCAGGCAGGCCGTTGGAAGACTGCTAGCAGGGAGCTTGCAGTATAATAGTATCAAGAGACAGAGACTAGCAGTTTATATCTTTAATCCAGGTAATACCAGGGGGGGGGGACAGAGACTAGCAGTTCATATCTTTAATCCAGGTAATACCAGGGGGGGGGCAGAGACTAGCAGTTCATATCTTTAATCCAGGTAATACCAGGGGGTGGGGGGTAATGTAAAGTCATGTTAAGCAAAAGTCTTTTTACCTTTAGCTATTTTCAAACTGAAAAAAACTCTGTTATTATGAATAATAAAGATCCCAACTCATGCATATATATTGTAGGTGAAGATGTGTTGAAGCTAACAGCTCTAAATGAAGTTACTGTAAGAAGAGAAGAAGCAAGAGATCTCGCAGAACTTAATATATATCTAGATAATATACTTCTTTATACAACAAAGGTTAGGATTTTATAAACAACAACGGCAACAGGAATTACAATATTCTTATTGGAGACCCCCATACTCTCGTTGAAAACCCCATATTTTCGATGGAGACGCCCAATATTTCATTGGAGACCCCATATTCTCGTTGGAGACCCCATATTCTCGTTGGGGACCCCATATTTTCGTCGAAGACACCAAAATTTTCATCGGAGGCCCCATATTCTCGTTGGAGATCCCCATATTTGAGATACTGCATTGAAAATCAGGGGGTCTCCAATGAAAATATGAGGGTCTCCAACGAAAACTTGGAGTCTCAAATGAAAATCTAGGGGGTCTTCATATTCCGGATTTCTCAAAACTAAGTCTCCAAACTATGATTTCCAAAAAATCTATCAAATTGGGGACCAATTCCGGAGAATTTTTCGAGAATTTTCGAGGAATCCGTCATTAAAACTTGTTCTCGAGAACTTGGGGATTTACTTCACTTTTGTTACCCAGCTAAGTATTTGAGACAATTCTGCTAATTATCTTGCCGTGACGAACAAAGCTGATATACTTTCGGAAGAACGCTCATTTATTACAAAAGAGATCAGATTAATTAACATCAACTCAGATCTGAAAAATATTCCGGTAAAGATAAAGTAAACTTTCAAAAAAATAGTACAGGGCTGAGACTTCTACAAGCATCCCAAATTTTTTTAACAAAACTTATTGATCACACCCCGTACACAGCATCTATACTTAATATTATGTTAAGGGTGATGGAATGATCATCAGTACAGCTACAGGGAGTACTGGATATAATTTCTCAGCTGGAGGACCCATACTCTTCCCTAGTATGGATTGTATTCTTATAACAGCACTCTGTAGCTGGCCACCCTCACTCCGTCCCATCCTTGTACCTAGAGGTTCAGTAATATCTGTATCCTTAGCAGCTAATTCAAGGTTAGTTAGATATCCATATTCTTCTATATACTCCATCCATATCCTTGTATGTAGAGGTGCAGTAGTATCAATTTCCTTAGCAGCTAATTCAAGGTTAGTTAGATATCCATATTCTTTTATATACTCCGTCCATATCCTTGTACCTAGAGGTTCAGTAGTATCAATTTCCTTAACAGCTAATTCAAGGTTAGTCAGATATCCATATTCTTCTATATACTCCGTCCATATCCTTGTACCTAGAGGTTCAGTAGTATCATTTCCTTAGCAGCTAATTCATGGTAAGTTAGATATCCATATTATTCTATATACTCCGTCCATATCCTTGTACCTAGAGGTTCAGTAGTATCAATTTCCTTAGCAGTTAATTCAAGGTTAGTTAGATATTCATATTATTCTATATACTCCGTCCATATCCTTGAACCAGAGGTTCAGTAGTATCAATTTCCTTGGCAGCTAATTCAAGGTTAGTTAGATATTCATATTCATCTATATACTCCGTCCATATCCTTGAACCAAAGGTTCAGTAATATCTGTATCCTTAGCAGCTAATTCAAGGTTAGTTATATATCCATATTCATCTATATACTCCGTCCATATCCTTGTACCTAGAGGTTCAGTAGTAACTGTATCCTTAGCAGCTAATTCAAGGTTAGTTATATATCCATATTCTTCTATATACTCCATCCATATCCTTGTATGTAGAGGTTCAGTAATATCTGTATCTTTAGCAGCTAATTCAAGGTTAGTTATATATCCATATTCATCTATATACTCCGTCCATATCCTTGTACCTAGAGGTTCAGTAGTAACTGTATCCTTAGCAGCTAATTCAAGGTTAGTTATATATCCATATTCTTCTATATACTCCATCCATATCCTTGTATGTAGAGGTTCAGTAATATCTGTATCCTTAGCAGCTAATTCAAGGTTAGTTAGATATCCATATTCATCTATATACTCCGTCCATATCCTTGTACCTAGAGGTTCAGTAGTAACTGTATCCTTAGCAGCTAATTCAAGGTTAGTTATATATCCATATTCTTCTATATACTCCATCCATATCCTTGTATGTAGAGGTTCAGTAATATCTGTATCCTTAGCAGCTAATTCAAGGTTAGTTATATATCCATATTCATCTATATACTCCGTCCATATCCTTGTACCTAGAGGTTTAGTAATATCTGTTTCCTTAGCAGCTAATTCAAGGTTAGTTAGATATTCATATTCTTCTATATACTCCGTCCATATCCTTGAACCAGAAGTTCTGTAGTAACTGTATCCTTAGCAGCTAATTCAAGGTTAGTTAGATACCATGCCCATCTTTAGACTTCGTCCATATCCTTGTACTTAGAGGTTCAGTATTTTCTGTATCCTTAGCAGCTAATTCAAGGTTAGTTATATATTCATATTTATCTATATACTCCGTCCATATCCTTGTACCTAGAGGTTCAGTAATATCTGTATCCTTAGCAGCTAATTCAAGGTTAGTTTAATATTCATATTATTCTATATACTCCGTCCATATCCTTGTACCTAGAGGTTCAGTAGTATCAGTTTCCTTAGCAGCTAATTCAAGGTTAGTTAGATATCCATATTCTTCTATATACTCCGTCCATATTCTTGTATGTAGAGGTTCAGTAATATCTGTATCCTTAGCAGCTAATTCAAGCTTAGTTAGATATCCATATTCTTCTATATACTCCGTCCATATCCTTGTATGTAGAGGTTCAGTAATATCTGTATCCTTAGCAGCTAATTCAAGCTTAGTTAAATATCCATATTCTTCTATATACTCTGTCCATAACCTTGTTCCTAGAGGTTCAGTAGTATCTGTATCTTTAGCAGCTAATTCAAGGTTAGTTAGATATTCATATTCTTTTATATACTCCGTCCATATCCTTGAACCAGAGGTTCAGTAGTAACTGTATCCTTAGCAGCTAATTCAAGGTTAGTTAGATATTCATATTGTTCTATATACTCCGTCCATATCCTTGAACCAGAGGTTCTGTAGTAACTGTATCTTTAGCAGCTAATTCAAGCTTAGTTATATATCCATATTCTTCTATATACATTAGCCATATCCTTGAACCAGAGGTTCAGTAGTAACTGTATCCCTAGCAGCTAATTCAAGGTTAGTTATACATCCATTTTCTATATACTCCGTCCATATCCTTGTTCCTAGAGGTTCAGTAGTATCTGTATTACATGCAGCTAATTCAAGGTTATTTAGATATCTATATTCATCTATTGAAACATACGAGCTCAGAGCGAGCCCATTTGTTTGGCACTGATCGATTACTAGCTAGTGTCCTTGGTAGACATTGATAGCTGATCGTGCCCATTGGTTTGGCATTGATCGATTACTCGCTTGCGCTCGTTTTTACATCGATAGCTGAAGAGTTCTCGTTGAAACATACAGGCTGAGATCATGCCCATTGGTTTGGCATTGATACAAGCTAGTTTTCGGTTGATATCGATAGCTCATGAGATCGTGCCCATTGGTTTAGCATTGATCGATTACTAGTTAGTGTCTGTGTTGACATCGATAGCTGACAAGTTCTCGTTGAAACATACGAGCTGAAATCGTGCCCATTGGTTTGGTATTGATCGATTAAGAGTTAGTGTCTGGGTTGCCATCGATAGCTGGTCCGCATTGAAACATATGAGCTGAGATTGTGCCTAGATTCTGAACAAAGTTTTAAGAGTACGGTATTTACTTCAGATATCCATATTCATCTATATACACATCCATATCCTTGTATGTAGAGGTTCAGTAATATCTGTATATTTAGAAGCTAATTCAAGGTTGGTTATATATCCATATTCATCTATATACTCCATCCATATCCTTGTATGTAGAGGTTCAGTAATATCTGTATCCTTAGCAGCTAAATTAAGTCCATTCTATTGTTTAATTGATTGATTCTATAGTTTTTTGGATTTCAGAAAAACAAATGTGGAAGATAAATAATAGATAGAACCCCATTTATGTACATATACATTGTAAATATATAATCAGTATTCATTTCAGCATGTCAAGGTCAACATTTTGCAAAGTGAAAAAATATCCTTTTAATACATCCATCTTCATATCTAATAAAATAATAATATCTAGGAGGAATAACGTGAGCGTAACCCTGGATTATAGAACAGAGTTTCATCTTGATAAAGGAGGACGAGTAGATATCAGGTAAATATTATCTAATACGGGACTATCAGACATACAAGGAGTAGATATCAGGTAAATAATATCTAATACGGGGCTATCAGACATACAAGGAGTAGATATCAGGTAAATATTATCTAATACGGGACTATCAGACATACCAGGAGTAGATATCAGGTAAATAATATCTAATACGGGACTATCAGACATACCAGGAGTAGATATCAGGTAAATATTATCTAATACGGGACTATCAGACATACCAGGAGTAGATATCAGGTAAATAATATCTAATACGGGGCTATCAGACATACCAGGAGTAGATATTAGGTAAATATTATCTAATACGGGGCTATCAGACATACCCGGAGTAGATATCAGGTAAATAATATCTAATACGGGGCTATCAGACATACCAGGAGCAGATATCAGGTAAATAATATCTAATACGGGGCTATCAGACATACCAGGAGTAGATATCAGGTAAATAATATCTAATACGGGGCTATTAGACATACCAAGAGTCTTCACAAACCACTGTAAGGAATTTACTTCCTTTTTTCTGATATTATTGGTTTTCTGAAGCTGTAAACTTCTCTCTTTGTTAAATCATGAAGTGCAAATATGTCTCATCCGTTCCTGAAATGATGAAATATGATACATAAAAATGATACATTTCGTTGTAAGATTACATTTTTTTTTGGTTAAAATACTTTATTTGTTAGATAACTTTGGAGATGGATAATAAATTAAAATTAGGATTTTATTTGGTTTATTTGACACTTGTTAATATTTATAGTTTCCTTATATAAATGAATGAATGAAATGAAACATATCTTTTCAAATATAGACAATACATCTGTAATCGTTCTTTTATCCTCCAGGATTAGTGACTTCTTTCTGGAACAAGTTATTTCTGTGTCCGAATGTAAACGCGATGAACATGAAGAACATGTTAAACGTGATGAAATTGATAAACATGATGAAGATGATGAACACGATGAATCTGAGGTTGGACCTAGTTTAAAAAGTATTCAGCAGATCTGGATCAGTAAACTTGAGAAGATAAAACAGTAATTATTATATGTTGAATATTAATATTTTATTTGTTGAAAATAGTATTATCATGATTTTTCAACATTTTTCTGTTTTATGTTTATAAAGATGTACCAATAAATCCTCTTTTGATAAACTTACCAGAATCCTATAACTCAATGAAAAATCTAACAAGCTTTAAAGGATACAATACTGTAAATTTAATTGAACATTTCACTTTTAAATAGAGTTATTTGAAATAAAGCTTACAGATCTTTCAAAGAAAATAACTAAATGTTTCAAATTTTTTTTTCACGATATTTTTCACCCCAAGGCCAGGCCAGGTTCCACCAGAAAAAGAATATCACTCAATTTGTCTTAATCAAAATTTTCAGAGCACATACATTTTAGTTTTATATATCTGTTAGACTATTAGGAGAAAGAAATCCTTAAGGTAGAGTATTCTTAAATCAAATCAATACATCTTCATATATAAATAATATTAGCTTGGTAACCCAGCGCTGCCCAGGTTACTAATAAAAGTTACTCCCGTCGTTAACCCGCAATTGAACGATTTTACCGAGAAACTAAATTTTTGCTATATTAAAGTCGACCCACTCAACGTTAAATCTCAAAACTAAGCTACATACCCGTGGGTCTCCCGAGTTCCCCAATCAAAATTTGAGGCAAATCTGTCAAGGGGTTCCTGAGTTTTGATCGGAAAAACAAACAAACAGAAGGGCAGACAGACAAACAGAGATTACAACTTTATATATATAGATGCTATATCATACATAATGAGAGTATTGTACTTGTAAACGAATAATTATAGGTTTGTATATCTGGCATAGATATTATATACACTACAATAACAAGAAGATAATTCTCATATTTCCCATTCTAGATAACTACAAATATGACATAGACCATAAAGACCCAGGGGGGGGGGGGGGGGTGGAGAGGGGAAGATTCATTCATATAAAACATTGTAATTTCTAATCTAAGGAAAAGCAAATGGAGAGATTATTTCAATATGATTATTATGCCTGCCAAGATAAAAAAGGTATTGCTAGATTCCGTCCTTGTTATTAGTATAACCACTTACCTTCCATCAGAGAGATCCCCTTCTTTTATCAAGGATTCCGACCTAGTTACAAATATAACCACTCACCTTCCATCAGAGAGATCCCCTTCTTTTATCAAGGATTCCGTCCTTGTTATAAATATAACCACTCACCTTCCATCATAGAGATCCCCTTCTTGTATCAAGGATTCCGTCCTTGTTATAGATATAACCACTCACCTTCCAACCGGAATACGTTCCTGTAACTAATGCTGAAAATTAAATTTCAATGCAACCTTCACTAGACAGAAAGAGAAAGTCAAAGGAAAAAGTTTTTAAAATTTTTTTTTTTAATTTTACGAACACTTTTAAGAAAAGGCAACTTGTTTCATGGAAGTTGAAAACATTTTATTGCTTGTCAATACTTTGAATTTAACGTAAAATTTAGTTTAATTTGGCGTGAAAGTAAGAGCTTCTATATTTTCAAAAACTTGTAAATATTTATAAGATCCAATATCTAGTTTGATTAATGTAATGTCATTTTATTCCCCCTGGAGGATTCAAGGAGGATTCAAGGAGGATTCAAGGAGGATTCAAGGAGGATTTAAGGAGGATTCAAGGAGGATTCAAGTAGGATTCAGTAGGAATCAAGGATGATTCAAGGAGGATTCAAGGTAGATTCAAGAAGGATTCAAGGAGGATTCAAGGTGGATTCAAGGAGGATTCAAGGAGGATTCAAGGAGGATTCAAAGAGGATTCAAGGGATTCAAGGAGGATTCAAGGTGTAATCAAGGAGGATTCATGGAGGATTCAAGGAGGACTCAAGGAAGACTCACAATTTTTTATCTACTTCACTTTGACTTGTCGCCGTATGTGGATCGCTTGGCAATCCAAATCATTGGCAGATCATCTCGTGGTCTGTCTCAACGGAGGAGAGGGGGTTTATAGTTTGCAGCAAGGTTTGGTGTGAGACTTGTGGGTCATGATAAACCTGATGTTGAATTAATCTGCGTAAAAATTAGTTTCCGTGCAGCCTGGTATTTCATGTATAATCAGTTAATACTAGGTTAAATCTTGCAAAAATACCATATGGTTCATGTCTGATAATCTATAGGGTCTTGCATATTATATCTGAACCAATTTTATGTGTTCGACAAATAAATCATAATAATAATAATATAAAACTAGTTGAAGTGGAATTTTAAAAACACTGGAAAAAAATATTTACAATTTTGTCACCCCCAGGGTATCCATGTATTTCCTATAAAAATCAGCCAATTTGTTCTTGCCTTTTGGGGAAACTATTATAGCAAACTTTATACGAATATAGCACAGTTTAAACCACTATTTCTAATATTTGTTAAACAGTGCTTATGAATATAGTGTGTAACCTTATGAGTATAAGAGTAGTGTTCCATGCGAATAAAATAACACTATATTGGAATTATTGTCCTTTGTGTATTGAATAACCCTGCATTTTTACTAGAGTCCATTGTAATAAATAACCCTGTATTTTTATTAGTGTCCCATGTGTATTGAATACCCTGTATTTGTAAGTGTCCCATGTGTATTGAATACCCTGTATTTGTAAGTGTCTCATGTGTATTGAATACCCTGTATTTGTAAATGTCCCATGTGTATTGAATACCCTGTATTTGTAAGTGTCCCATGTGTATTGAATACCCTGTATTTGTAAATATCCCATGTGTATTGAATAACATACTCTAATTTTAACCTATAAATCTCTACAAAATGATGTGGTCAAGGACCATTGACAATATCTAAGGATGAACCTCTTTCCTTAATTTAGCTTGAAGGATGTATATTGTGTATTGAATAACCCTGTATTTACTCTCAACAGTTTCATGATTTATATTTCTTATTTTCCTCATTCTTTGTTTAAGGTTTATGAATAATAGAGTCAATTTCTCAACTTAATCCACATCCGACATATTGAAATATTAGGACCTTGAAACATTTGATTAAAAAGGTTTATAATCATGTTTTAACCTCAAAAAGCTCCAGAGGGGGAGCGTTGAGACTAAAATCATTTAAAACTTGATTTCTGCATATCGTTATTTGTTTTAAATGTCGACTTAAATGTCAATAGTTTCACACTCAGGTGGAACAAATATAGTGATTAGACAACATTGAGTTCGTGTGAAAAACTCCGTTGGATCCTTATGATCAAAAACAACATGTTTAAATGGTGCGTATTATCTTTTTGAATTTTCTGAAAATGTACAGGTTTACCCACAAAGGATGAGACTGTAAAGACGACCTGAAACTCCTATAAAATGACGATCCCTTGGTTAAAATAATTATTCTGCCCTTCATGTAATCTTTTAATGGCTTATTTAATGATTTGGCAAATAAAGAAACAAGTTAACAGTTTAAGGGAATCGTGAAAATTAGGAAAAATACCACATTTTGTACAGCCGTCTCTGAAGTCTCATCCTTTGTGCGCAACCCTGTACGTTAGATTAATGATTTGAAAAAATGCTATTAAGATGTTTTAATGTTGATGTGGAATTGTATTTGGATCATGATGAAGGATACTACAGGGCCGGCACCACAACCCAGTACTAATAACATTTCTAATTTGTTATTGTGAAAACTAACAGTAATTATCAAACATGTCGAATATTTTTTACTGGTAAACTTTCTTAAAAATAAAATGGAGGAAAGAGAATTTTTACTTCCATTTGAAAATTCACGAATGCTTCTTTTCACATCAAAAACAAAACCGAATGAAAAAATCGATATAAGACAACAAAAGAGAAACTGTAATATTATCAGGAGCAGATTTGTGTTGAAAATGCAAAATTAAGGAAAAAAAGGTAAAATAATTCGTAAAACCTAGTTGCTTCGCTAATCCATTATGCATGAAATAAACTAATGGATAAAAAAATTAAGCAAATCATATTTTCTTTTGGGATAAAATTCTTGAACTCTCCACGGTTTCCCTAATTAAGGTTGGGTCTGCAGAGAAACCATCTGGTTGGTTTAATAGCTCTCAGTTCTACTCAGGGTTCTAGATACAACACATGTGCTCTAAACTATACCGGAGTAAAGTGAACCTCAACTACTCACACTTCAGCCCAGAGTATTTCACACGATTATATATGAATCATAAATTGTTTCATAATTACAGAATTATTTTGAAGATTTTAGTGTTAAAAGATTCATTAAATACAAAGAAAAAATGAGAATAGGTAAAAACCAAATTAGAAATGAAATCACATGTTACAGATAAAAAGGAAAAAAAATAAAAATAAAATGCAAACATAACTATTTTCTAAACGTAAGGACAAGGTCAAAGAAATTAAGCCTTTGCCACAAATTCAAATTGCCTAATCCCTTTATCTTTGCCACCTGATGGTGTAAACCTTTGATATTTCAAACTGGAATTAATTGATCCAACAGAGTTCAAAGTTTGAAATATGTAAGGTCTACGACATAAAGGATTTGATAATCAGAGTTTGTGAATAAGACTCGATTCCTTTTAGTATCACATTTGGTCGGATGTTAAAAATTTAAAACTTTTTGGTTTCGTCTTCATGGTTTCAATTTTCAAAAAAGAGGAGTTATAGATTAAAATTATTTTTAATTTAATTTAAAATATACGTGCTGGACAAGGATACGAACATATTTAGGACAATATTATTGAAGAAATAAGGACAAGAATACAGATGGAATAAGGATAAGAATACAAATAAAATAAGGACAAAAATACAGATTAAATAAGGACAAGAATACAGATAAAACATGGACAAGACTACAAATGAAAAAAGGACAAAAATACAGATAAAACAAGGACATGTCTACAGATAAAATAAGGAAAATAATACAGATAAAACAAGGACAAGAATACAGATGAAAAAATAACTGAAGTATGGACATATTTAATTACAGAAGAAATATGGATAATAACACGTATTATACAGGGTTACCCACAATGGATCAGACTTTAATGGCTACTTTAAACCTTAAACTCTTTACAATTAGAAGTTATATTTTGAGTACTATTGCTTTGGTTAAATGGTTTTGGCTAAATGGTTTCTTAATGATTTGGTAAAAATAATGAGCTGCGAGGGTCTGTGGCGTATTCAGGTAGGGGCTATGGGGGCTAAGCCCCCCCTGGACCAGTGAAATCTATTGATTTCAGGGGGTTTTCAGGCCCCAACGGATGCTGAGCCCCCCCCTGGAAAAATAAAAAAATTAAGCCCCCCCCCTGGACAAATTCCTGAATACGCCCCTGGCGGGGGTAGCAAGGAACGTAAACAATAAGAATGAATAAATTCCGTACAATCGTCTTTGAAGTCTCATCCTTTGAGTTTGAGAACAAGAATACAGTGAAAATAAGATAAAAAATACATTTGAAATAATTGGACAAGAATAGAGAGGAAACCAAGATTTAAATAAGTACACGAAAAGAAAAATGACAAGATAAAACTAGGAGAGAGAAAGAAAGAAACATAAAAGTAAGGAGATAAAGAAAAAAAAATTAGCGGATAATTCAATATAAGAATTGAATAGGGGGAGGGGGGAGTTAATAACACAGCTGAGTAGAGCTGTGAGAACTGAGAGGAGGGGGGGGGGGAGAATACTAACCCTGAGATTTCATAAACTTTTGTCGAGTAACAAAGAGGCCCATTTTTTCTGTATGTTGGATTTCGTATTTTTACATCAGATGTCCTTCAGTTACTATGAAATTAGAAGGGTGCTCACAAAGGATGAAACCATAATTCTAACCAAGCAAAATAACTCCTGGAACCTCATAGTTTAATACGTTGAAATATGTGCAGTGCTGAGGAACTGCAAATTAGACAAAAGGTAAAATCTATGCAACATCACTAGCATGACTTTGTGACCTAGTAGCTCCTCTATTTTTGATTTCACGCAAAAGTGCAAGGAGGACGTGGAGGACAAAATTTAGATTTTAAAAATCAGGGATGAGACAAACACTGTAAAAGGAGTATTAAGCATAAAATCATAATTAAAATTTTGGTAATAGAACAAAGAGAACAGAGATAAGAGAGTTAAAGAGATCGATTATTAACTAAAATATGCGATATTTTCCATAGTATTTTCAATTGTGTACAAGCACTGTACACGACCAATCAGCAAACATCTGTATTCAGGGATATTTAAGCATCCTTTGGATACGAAACACAAAATCTTCAAAAAAAGATTGAATTCATTTGTTTCATGTTTAAAATTGGAGTATATCTTTAAAGTTGTAAAACTTAACCCCTTGAATGGGTATGATGTTTGACAAGTGGCCGTGAGATGGCACTTTAAAAACCTATCGTAAAAACGTAACATGTCGTGCCAGGTCAATTTAGGCCTACTTAGCCCACCCTGTGAAAGGAGATACTAGCAGTCTGTGTAGTCTGTGGGACAGAAGCTGCAACTACAGGGTGCCCCACGAAACATGACAGTAGCAAGACGACTTGAAACTCGTATTTGATCTAGAAATTTATTTTTGACATTCAGTCGTCAACCTACTTTAATATACATGATTCTTGAAGCAATAACCATAACATTTTCGTAGTCCTAGCATTTCCAAAATGTGGTCTACCTTTTTTGTGCTGCCAATCTTACCATATTAAGAATTTCATTCAGATTTCAAATTTGTTATATAAAACTAAAAATTGTCGAAATCTGAAGGATATTCTCTATATCTCGGGAAATTTTAAAAGCACAGAAAAGCGAACCACATTTTGGAAATCCCAGGACTGGAGGTATTATATGATTTGTAACTTCTAAAATTAGGTTAAAAAATAAATGCCGAAAATTATATTAAAAAAATCAAAGACAACGTTCAAATTGTCTTGCTACTGGCATGTTTCGTGGGACACCCTGTATAATTTTTTTAAACAATTCATTAAGCAAATTCTTTGTGTTTTAAAATATTATTCATTGTCACTAATTACAAAGAACAGTATGCATATAATTATATGACCTCTGGCGCTCTGACCAGCGTTCATTAAAAATTTGACTTTAATCCAAAGGAATTAAGCTCTTTGCCACAAATTCTAAATTTTTAATGTTTATATTTTTTCCACCCAATGTCGTAGACCTTTATTATTTCAAACTATGTATTCTATTAGATAAAATTTAGTAAAAGTTTGAAATATAAAACGCTTGTACCATCCTCATAATCGTAAAGACATAGGGATTAGAAATTTGATCTTCTGGCAAACTTTCAGTATTTGTTAAAAATCTAAAGATATCTTTAAACAACAGGTTTTTCTTTATTAACAAATGTTCACTGAGAGTATACTTTTATGGTACTCTTCTTCTGCTTACGGTTCACTACAACTATATGCTTATAAGTTATAACACTCGTTAGTCAAAGTTTCATGAATATGAGAACCTTAAAAACCTTTTATAAAAAGGGTCCGCAAAAGTATTTGCCAATAACACCCTTTAATTAAATGGTCTATAAAAAATTTAGCATATGTCACATTTTAATCCCTAATAAAAGAGTCACTAGAAGTATTTAGCATATGTCACATTTTAATCCCTAATTAAAGAGTCACTAGAAGTATTTAGCATATGTCACATTTTAATCCCTAATTAAAGGGTCACTAGAAGTATTTGCATAAGTTACTTTTTAATCCCTAATAAAAGGGTCACTAGAAGTATTTGCATAGGTTACCTTTTAATCCCTAATTAAAGGGTCACTAGAAGTATTTGCATATGTCACATTTTAATCCCTAATAAAAGGGTCACTAGAAGTATTTGCAAAGGTTACTTTTTAATCCCTAATAAAAGAGTCACTAGAAGTATTTGCATAAGTTACTTTTTAATCCCTAATAAAAGAGTCACTAGAAGTATTTGCATAGGTTACTTTTTAATCCCTAATAAAAGGGTCACTAGAAGTATTTGCAAAGGTTACTTTTTAATCCCTAATAAAAGAGTCACTAGAAGTATTTGCATAAGTTACTTTTTAATCCCTAATAAAAGAGTCACTAGAAGTATTTGCATAGGTTACTTTTTAATCCCTAATAAAAGGGTCACTAGAAGTATATGCATAGGTTACTTTTTAATGAAAGAGTCCTGAAAAGTATATGCATTTGAGTATGCCACCTTTAAGTAAATGGTCAAAAAAAAGTTAAGCTTATGTCACCTTTTGATTTAATGGCCATTAAAAGTATAAGTTTATGACACCTTTTAATTAAAAAGGGCCGCTAAAAAGTATTTGTTAAAAGGAGTGTTCGCAATTTTAACACTTTTTTCCTTATAGTCGCAACATAGAAGTAAAATAAGTAGCGATCAATAGCGGTTATTTTTCGCCGTAAGCCTACACCCCCTTTCATTTTTCGCGAACACTCCCTTTGAAGGGTTCTCGCAAAACATTGACGAAAAAAGTAAATTGCAAAGTGAATCTAAGATGAACATTTTTAATAATTGAATATTTCAGATGTAAATCATACAGAGAGTGAAGTGGGGTCTCTCCTAACACCCACACAAACCGTACATTTTAACAGAACAGTTACAGCAAACTGTACATGAAGTAACGACACACTGTAAATAACCGGCCAACTTCTGTACAAACAAACAATATGACTCATCTGCTTCCATTTTTAATCTGTAAGTATCTTTTTTATTTCTTCCAGAATTTTTGCATTTTTTCTAATTCTTTTTCTTAAAAACTGCAGAAAACTTACATT
The DNA here is from genome assembly GCF_000591075.1 of Eurytemora carolleeae. Lineage (NCBI taxonomy): Eukaryota > Metazoa > Arthropoda > Copepoda > Calanoida > Temoridae > Eurytemora > Eurytemora carolleeae. Next base: position 116,585 of record NW_019396661.1, on the reverse strand, counting down.
CCTGAATATTTAAAAGTTTGATTGAATGATTGATTTATTGATCAATGGATAGATGGATAGATAGAGCCACTGATAAATTCCTCAAACTTAATAAATCATTTGATATTAAACTTTGAATATTCAAATTTCAGAAATATTCCAAAGAGGATTTAAACATGAAGATCGATGGCAAGTACAATGTAAGATTTTTATGTTTTCGATGGAAAATAAATCCAACAATGCTAGAAAGTTATTTTGAAATGTCTGAAACTCTTAAAAGTTAAATTTAAATTATGGTTTTATGTTCAAATTTTCTAAAATTGTGAAAGTAGATCAAATTTAAATATTTTAATAAAAATTGCGTGAAAATTATTCCAAAGAAAGTATTTTATCCACTGACGCGCATAGAGTTAAAATATCATAAATTACCATTGCATGACAATATTTGGACTAACCCTACAAGTTGTTAATCTTCAGTTAATCCAATTCACAACCGTTCTAGCTCTGTCTAATGATTTGAAATTGCGGTTTCTCAAAAATATGAATTGCGGATTTATAAAGCAGATTAGAGACAAGGAAGGAAACTGACAGAATCTGTTCTATCTTGTTAAGATATGAAAACGACCAAATCTTCTTTATTGTAAGCAAGTAACCCTCCTGGCAAATATGGCAATGCTCGATTCACAACGGTCATTTTTAGGTTTTTCTTCATTGATCAGTTTTTCTTCATTGATCAGTTATTTTCATTGATCAGTTTTATTCATTGATCCGGTTTTTCTTCATTATCAGTTTTGTTCAATGATCAGTTTTTCTTCATTGATAAGTTTTTCAAGGTTTCTTCATTTCTCAGTTTCATTTATTGATCAATTTTATTCATTTTTTTCTCTTTAATAATTTTTTTTTTCATTAATCATTTTTTTTCATTTATAAATTCTCTATCATTGATAAATTTTTCCGCATTGATCAATTTTTCTTCATAGACCAAACTGATCTTTCTTTATTTAATCAGGTTTTCTTTATTGATCCGATTTTTCAGATTCTTGTTTAATATTAAGTCCTTGAATATGCCGCGTAAACAGAAGACGACCTTAAGACGTAGTTTTTTGACCTTGTGTTTGTTTGTTTTCATACATTTTTTAATAAAAGTCCTTTTTACCTGACAGAATTTACTCGGCAATATTTCATATTTTATAAAAACCGAGTGAAAACATCTAGACTATTCAACTCAACTGGGAATTACAGAGTACAGTCTATACAAAGTGTAAATATATATATCTACTGTATATAATATAGCGTGTATATATATGTATATAATGTAGAGTGTGTATATGACTGTATACAAAATCTAATTGAAGGATGAAAAAGATCCAGACAATTTATTTGAATTTAAAATTTAAAATTTAAGTGAAAAGAAGTTTTTATGAGAAAGATGAAAGATTCAAAAACCCATTCATGATAACGTTTATTGTCTTTTTTTTTAAAAACCAGCTAATTAGGATATACTAAAAATTTAAAAAATGGTTTTTTTAGTGACGTTGGGCTCAGCACTTTCTAGTCCTAATAGTGGCAGACGCTCAGACACTTTTAGGTTGGAAATCTATAATAATAATAATAATACTAATAATGATAATGATAATAATAATAGTAATAATAATAACAATAATGATAATAATAATATATCCACCACCATTTAAAAAAAATACAAACAATAGATTTTTAACATTCTTGTACCTTTCCTTTCCTTTTTTCTTTTTTTAGAATGGGGGGGGGGGGAGTTTTTTGTTTTGTTATTATTTACAAATTAATAATAATTATATACTCATTACTGATCCTATCCCCTAAACAGCCATATATATACTTTATACACATTTCCCTTTCAAAATATCGGGAAACCAAATCGAGTTTGACAGTTCAATTTGTTAGTAGCTCTAGGAGAGGCTTTTAAATATTATTACATACCAGGATATTTTTTTAAACCCTATCTATGGTATTCAATTATTTTTAAGGACCACAGAGCTACAATATTCAGGCACCTCAGTATTTAGGTAAATTTACAAGCTTAACTCAAAACATGATGAGAACATAAACGTTTTGCATACAAAATATTGGATTTAAAAAGTATTCAACAGGAGGCAAGCTTAAGTAATGTTTTCAATCCAGAGCAACAAATGAAAAGCGGAAATATTTGTAATCGATTTTTACCTAAACAGAATTCAAAATATTTAGTTATCTTGAATGGAAACCGTTTTGCATCTATGGTGACAATATTTTCTTTTTGTGGCTATACAATTTTTTGAAACTAAAAATTTAAATTTCTAAATTTAAAAATTCAATATTTTATGATTTAGAAGTGAAAATGAAGACCGGCTGTTGGACGAAGGTGGAGGGTATGAAGGTACCTTTAAAGAAACTTTATCATTCGATTTTCTTTCACCAAAAACACTCATTTTTTGTATAATATTCAAATAAGGATACGGGTTCAAAGACGACTGTACGTATTTTTTAACTTTCTTCATTCCATGCAGCTTTATGCCTGTTATTTTCTTTGCCAGATTATTTAATTTATGTTTAAAACTTAATTAAATCTATATATAAATTTGGCTTGTCTGTTTGTCTGTTTGTCTGTCTGTTTGTATCCAATAAACGTCAAAACGGCTGAACCGATCGGGCCCAAATTTTTTGTGGGACATCTAGGGACCCCAGGGAAGGTTTATGAATGATCAAAATTTTAAATATTTGTCTCCATCAAAATTCGATCTTCATTAAATTTTTGAAAATTTTGAAAATCCGCGAAATTTTTTGTGAAAATCCGCGAATTATTTTTGTTTTGTTTTACGATGTACACAAAGAGAACATGTTCACAATTAATTTAGGAGATGGGCGCGAAGCGCCCTCAAAGGCTAGAAAGAAGGGCGCGAAGCGCCTTGAATTTCTAGTACAGTATATTTATATTCGGACAGTATTTGGTTGTTTTTAAAGCCTCATCCTTTACTGGCAACATTTGCTAGAAAGACAACAATACAAAATAGTTTTTTTAGTTATTTTGTGAAAATTATTAGATGCATTATTTAGCCTTGACATATGTTTATTGCTTTTTGTATTCACGCTGTAATAATAAACTTTATAGTGTGTTAAACCACTTTTTACAGACTTTAAATACAACCACATACAAAACTAAAAGTACATAACACAGGGCGTTTCTTAAATAAAACATATGGTGCTAATATCTTAATTTTGGACTATTTTTAAACTTAAAAATTTCTTAATGTACGGCAGTCTTTAAACAACAATTTTTTTTCAGAAAAAGTTAAATTTGAAAATTTAGTTACACCCGTTGTTCAAATCCCTTTTCAACTTTCTTCCACGACAGAAAGAAATCCAGCATACTTTCATTCTTCCTTACAATATCCTCTATACCCTTCTCCCACCACCTCAAATCAACCTCCAAACCATGTCCCCACCACCTCACAGCAACAGCACCCGATAAACACTGAAATCCCTTCCCCCAAAGGGGATCAAGTTGTGGACTTTTATAAACATAAGTTTAGTGATAAATTCATTTACCTGGATAGACCTGATTCAACCCAACCAAAGGTATCTAGTGTGCGTTCATCCAACCACGTGGATGAAAATGAAGAACATCATTTCATCCCAACTGCTCCTTCCAGTCAGATTAAAACTTGGATTCAAAAAACCTCTCAACCTAAAACCTCAACGTCCACTTCAAGCGTTTATAAAGCTTCGACGGAGAAGCAATCGACGTCAAGTTTAGGCAAACCGCGTTTTGAGGACAACTTACCGCATGAGAAGCGCCGTGTACCGCATGAGGAGGATGGTGTACTGCATGAGGATGATGGTGTACCGCATGTGGAGGTTCGTGTTCCGCGTAAGGAGGACCATTTACATCGTGCAGAGGACGAAGTTAATTATTCAGAAAATTCGATGGTAAGATATTACAGGGGACATTGTAGTTCTAATCCAAGGATATTCCGGGATATTAATTTTACTGTTTGGAACTAATGTCCCATGCATTAAAGTATTTTAACCTATTTTACATATATTTTTACTTGACAAATGTTGTTCTAATGACCTTTAAAGATTTATGCCGGTTGACATAGTGGTAATTGACAAAACTAATTCTTTGGAATATAAGGAAGTCTTTGAATTTCAATTTTTACTATTTGCCATGTGTCCCCCCCCCCTCTGCTCCCTTTTGAGAGGATTAAAGTAGTGGGCACCTGCCCCCCTCCCTATATTATGCTTCATGCAGAGAATCACTGGTCATCTAATCCCTTATATAATGAAATCGGATTAATTACCCCCTCGTTTCTTAAAAAACTATAACTTGACAGATTTGATTTAGATTTCATGACACCTGTTTTAAAATGCGGTTAGTCTGACGTAAGTCTGAACTTGAATGTTTGGTAATTTCTGCATTTTCTAGTCTTTTTTATATATACACAATATATACACATGGCATATTGGTATTTTTTATGCTTTTAGGCGGAATTTCACGAAGAAGACAGAAAAAGTAAATCTCAGAAAATTCAGGTAAACTCGAACGGAAACATTTCGAAATAACTAACACTTCGTTTGAAATTACTAACAATTCGTTCAAAACAACGAATAATTCTTTCGATATCGTCTATCGTCAAATACGGAGTATTAACAATCCACCACCATTTAAAAAAAATACAAACAATAGATTTTTAACATTCTTGTACCTTTCCTTTCCTTTTTTCTTTTTTTAGAATGGGGGGGGGGGAGTTTTTTGTTTTGTTATTATTTACAAATTAATAATAATTATATACTCATTACTGATCCTATCCCCTAAACAGCCATATATATACTTTATACACATTTCCCTTTCAAAATATCGGGAAACCAAATCGAGTTTGACAGTTCAATTTGTTAGTAGAGCTAGGAGAGGCTTTTAAATATTATTACATACCAGGATATTTTTTTAAACCCTATCTATGGTATTCAGATTGTACTTTTTATTTGGTAAACATTTGGGGGGTGGGGGGGGCATACCCTTGTGATTTTATTTTAAGAAATTTATAAATTTTTTTCAGAAATAATATCATGTATCTATAATATTTAAATAATATTATGTTTGTACACATTTTCAAGGGCTTTAACAAATGCTAATTCCTTCTCAATTTTAGTTTGAACAATACCTATTTCATCTTAATGGAGCTGAGTTTTTGCCACAAAATCAAATTTTCTAATCCTTATATCTTTGCAACCTGATGGTGTAAACCTTAGATATTTCGAACATGTTTTTTGATCTTCCAGAATTCATAGTTTGAAATATGCAAGGTTTACGACATTGGGTTACACACAGGGAGCAAGGAATAGAAGGGAGGGACAACTGACGCGGTTCGCCCTACCATATGATTATACATGCTTTGCAGACGGTACTCCATTTTATATCGAGCTGTTTGGTTTCTTTAGTAGGGCCCCACAGGAAAAATATGTATTGGCGAAACTGGTGAAAGAAAATTGAGCCAATACATATTTTTCCTGTGGGGCCCTACTAAAAAATCAAACAGCTCGATATAAAATGGAGTATCGTCTGCAAAGCATGTATAATCATATGGTAGGGCGAACCGCGTCAGTTGTCTCTCCTTTCTATTCCTTGCTCCCTGGTTCCACAATATAGTTTCAGCAGAAGTAAATATATCCATTTATTGATAGCACCGATTTAAGAATTCATAACTCTGATTGGATAATGAGATAGATAGAAAGATAGATGATACCGCCATACTATTGCTATTGGTTCAGAATAGACAACAAGCACATGACCGAACCCTGATTGGATCAGGCGCTAATGGACTCGGCATACAGAAGTGTCCAAAGCTATACAGGGAGTAGAATTTCAGAGTTTGTGGCAAAGGCTCAATTCCTCTAATCATGTTCTTAGGATTCTAAAGTTGCAGATATCTGTCAGTTTTCTCACCATTCTCTTTGTAAACTGGTAAAATATATTATAAGGGACTGTATACGCAATTTAAAGTGACCCTCCGTTCATATTTTGGTATATCCGAATCACAAGGGTACGAACCTCTGACCCTTTATTACAAATAAATTCAACCTAACGTCTGCTCGCGTCAAACTTGTTGCACCGTCTAGTCCTATTGATTGTCTGCTTTATTTACCCAATGTCCGAGCGATACAGTACAAACTGGGACCGGAAAGATTGACCTGGCTCGAAAATTCAAATGTACTACGGCTGCCTGTGAGGGTACCCGTTAAACCTTTATCTGATTGAAGATAAATTAGATATGCTTCTCTTATTGACTGGGGTTTTTTTGAAAAAGTGACTCGCTTACTTAATTACTTATGCTGGAGAGAAATCTAGATATACTGTAGGATACCCTTGAGGATTAGACCTCCCAGGCGTAGGTTTACAGTTCCTTCAAATCTTATTTTTAAAATACTCTTTCGATTCATTTCTGTAAAATCAGAAAATCAAAATAGATGATTTATCAAAATTAATTTCAGTTGAAAATGATGACAAGTTAATTAATCTATTGAAATAATTTAATTTGAAAAATTTGAAGTACTTTCATTTCGAGATTGTTTTAGTCTTAAAATAAAACGTCTGTCAGCTCTAATTTCATATGGAGTAACTTGTTTTTGTCATTTTTATATTTTTTTATAACCTATTATTTGTTTGGAGAAAATGCTTAATATTTTCATGAAATGTATATTTTACATTTTACTAAAAAATCTACAAAATTTATTTCTTTTCGCCCGAAAAATGTAGTAAAGAGAAGCAAATAAACATTAAAGAATAAATAATTAACCCGGAAATTAATTTTAAGAATAAAACAAGCTTCATTGAAGATTTTTCACATAAAATCATCAGATATTTGTTTTTGATGCAGCGGACATTTTGAGGTTTGATCCACTTGGATTTTTAAAATTGTTATTAACCAGTTCGAAATTAATCAAAATATGTTTTAAAATTTTTACAATTTTCTCATTACTTAAGTTTTGACGCCATTTCAATTTGGGTGTCTTTGTTCGCCCACACTCCCTTTAATATAAGCAATATTTTAGTTTCTGCCGAGAATGGGAGAACCAAGAGAATCTGACGTATTTCAACCTGAAGACAGAGAAAGGTATATTTTATATTCCTAGTTCAAATATATCGAGCTTCATCGAAAACATTTCAAAATGACATTTTGTTTAAAAATCCGAACAAAATATATAATTTTGTGAGATAACATTAATTTTCTAATTTTGAAATGGATTCGATATTATTTTTGTGACAATTTTTCTTATTTATAATTTTTGTTAATTCTAATCTAACTTCTGGTGCTCCTGGAGAAGTAAAATCTGAAATTTTCTCGGAATTTTTTCCCAAGGCGAAGAATTTTTTTATTGTAAAAGTTTTCACGAAACTTGTTTGTAATCTAATAAGGGCAGAGTTATGGGGAAAAGATTGCTTAAAGGGACTGTAAACGTATTTTAAAGTGTTTTCCACTTTAAGAGGCGCATGTGTCCAAAACACAATTAGTCCCTGTTCTTCTTTCACCAAATAGATTATTTTCAATTGCGGTTTTATTGCTATAGAAGCTATAGAAGTAAATTCTGAGAATTGAATTCTTTTCAAGGTAGATACACGACGATATCTTTCCCATTATTCATCTTATAAAGGATTACCTTTGGAAATCTTTGAGGGACTATTGAACGACAGCCCAATAGAATAGCTGAAGAACTAATTTTCTAAGCAAAATAACAAAGATTGTAAACAGTACAAAGCTGTAATCACTATTAAAAGATATCAAATGATTAAAACAAAAATTCACATTAATTCTGTATTCTGTAATTGCAGGGAAGAAGAAAATCGTCGTGAGTACAGAAACAATATATATCAGGTAACATTTTTCTGGATTATTAGAAAAAAATGAAAAATGTTTTAAAACCAACATAGGACATCGGAAAATGAATCAGTATCACATAAAATTAAAACACAATGGATGTTTAATAAATTTTTGGAAATCCACCAACATTAGCAGACAATCTTAAATTGGGTTCGAAAGAAAAGTTAGAACCGGTATATCACATTTTGAAGTTAAAATGTTTTTAGTTTGCTAAACCTGTACTGTACAGCCACACCAATTTCTTGTCCGAGCCACATTCTCCTCATATTCTCGTCCGAGCCACCTCGAAATCCTAGTCCTTTTAAAGTTTTTAACTCTTATTTTGGCGATATAAAATAAATAGCATAAATATTTGGAATACCTCTGCTTATCATTTTCCCCATGGAACCAACCGGAAAAACAAAAAAGATTAAAGATCTCTACATTCGGAATTATTTGCGGCATTCTACATCTGGAATATCTAAAAATGCGCGTAAAAAAGGTGAAACTTTTCAACGACATTGAACTCAAAAACTTCAATTCAATTGAAACTATTTTTTTTCGATTTACAAAAATTTAATTGACCCGATTCTTAAAAAAATTTATCTTGGAGGATTATACACTAAAAAAATAGTATTAGAAGGACGAGGATTTCGAGGTGGCTCGGACGAGAAGATGAGGTGAATGTGGCTCGGACTAGAAATTGTTGTGGCAGGCCTTATTTCCCTCACTGAACAAACATTCAATGCAATCAAAGAACAACCCAAAGAAATAAAGAATCACATTAAAGGAAACCTAACTGCACTTCAAACAAAATAAAAGAGAATCTGCTGGGGATAACAATTAACATAAAACAAGTTGTAAATACAGCATAGTATGCACGTTGATATTTTGGTTAAATTCGATCGTCAACGGTTATTTAAAATTATTCCGTTCTTTAGCGGAATTTCCTGTTAATTAACAAGATTTATTACAACCAGCACATGCTTAAGTCCGTAAAGCACACTGCACAACTTGAATATCAACTTTCATTGATTTGGGAAAAGTTGAATTAAAATTCACTGAATTTAGCCCTTCTAAACATATCCGTGTTCTAAAGTTTCATGCTATTTAGTCTTGAATAAAAACATTCAGGACAGGGTGGGTGTACAGTGTACACTGCATTGTATAAATCAACTGAATTGTCAGTATTTAAAAAAAATCAGGCCGATTTCGTAATTTTCCCACCGTTTTTTGAGCGGTTCTTTATATTCATTATCGGAAATTTCCATTCATTATCGGAGTTTTCCATTTACTATCGGAATTTTCCATTCATTATCGGAATTTTCCATTCATTATCGGAATTTTCCACCTATTATCAGAATTTTCCATTCATTATCGGAATTTTCCACCTATTATCGGAATTTTCCATTCATTATCGGAATTTTACATTCATTATCGGAATTTTCCATTCATTATCGGAATTTTACATTTATTATCGGAATTTTACATTCATTATCGGAATTTTCCATTCATTATCGGAATTTTCCATCCTTTATCCGAATTTTCCATTCATTATCGGAATTTTCCATTCATTATCGGAATTTTCCATTCATTATCTGAGTTTTCCGTTTACTATCGGAATTTTCCATTCATTATCGGAATTTTCCATTCATTATCGGAATTTTCCACCTATTATCGGAATTTTCCATCCATTATCGGAATTTTCCACCTATTACCGGAATTTTCCATTCATTATCGGAATTTTCCATTCATTTTCGGAATTTTACATTCATTATCGAAATTTTACATTTATTATCGGAATTTTACATTCATTATCGGAATTTTCCATTCATTATCGGAATTTTCCATTCATTATCGGAATTTTCCATCCTTTATCGGAATTTTCCATTTATTATCCGAATTTTCCATTTATTATCGGAATTTTCCATTCATTATCGGAATTTTACATTCATTATCCGAATTTTCCATTCATTATCGGAATTTTACATTCATTATCCGAATTTTACATTCATTATCGGAATTTTCCATTCATTATCGGAATTTTACATTCATTATCGGAATTTTCCATTCATTATCGGAATTTTCCATTCATTATCGGAATTTTATATTTATTATCGGAATTTTACATTCATTTTCCAGAAACTTCCGTCTTTAACCAAACTTTGCCCAGTCCCAGAGCAGTTAGACTACATAGTTAATCTAATTTGACCGTGAAACGGGAAACTGAAAGAAAAATTAAGAATGGTTTCTCACGCCGCGGTGCACTGGTGAAATTATAGCTGAAATATCAGGGGTGAATAAGGGAAAACGAAGACAAGGAGGATTGACATCTTCATAGAGAAACAAAAACACTTAAAATATTTTAATTCCGCATCCCCATTCCACCCCCTCCCCCCCCACATAACACTGAATTTCATTTGGATTAAAACCTCCCCTCTCCCTTTCCTGGTTTACTATAATTTACACCCCTAATCTCTCCTGTGTGGTTTGACTTGAAGAATGTTTGAACCAAATGTGGTTAATTTATTAAACAAAAACATCACTCTTTCATTTTATTAAAGTTAATTTTATTTATTTTAAAAATCCTTTTTTTGAGAAGCTTGATGATAAACAATGTTTTGAAAATTTTACATGGAATCAGACAGATTTAATATCCTAAATTTGGGGAAAAGTATGGCCGGGTGTTACGATGTCGCCAATTCGTCCCAGTAATTCCGGGTTTTTACTTCTGCTGAATATTTTTCTGAACAATATAATGTACATCTGTGATTCTTTTTTCTGTTTTTTATTTCTTATTTTTAAACAATTACGCTTGGAGTTTTATAAATCTCATTTTTGTAATATTTTGTATATTGGTGCAGAAACCAGTTTAAGTTGTTTACATTATTTCAGCGGATTTAGGATTTGTGAGAATCTAGTTTAAAACTTAACAAAGTCATGAGAAACATAAACAAAACAAATCTATCTCCAGAGAACTCTATCTAGAGTTTAGTAAGAATATCAGCTTGTCAAATTTAGCAAGACAAACATGAATAAATGCAAAAGCTCTAAATACATCGTTAAATTAAATATTCACTCTGAACAGTGGACGAGATAAAGGATTCCGCGAGTAATATGTATGAAGAAGTAATCTTTGTTTGTTTGTTCGGTTGTTTGTTTGTTTGTTTGTTTGTTTGTTTGTTTGTTTGTTTGTATAATCGATTATCATTCATAACCCCCATGACCAATTTGCCTCAAATTTTGATCAGAAAACTGTTTAGAATATGGAAAAAGTTTTAAAAGTTGTTCAGATTTTCAATAACTGTAGCTGGGTTCCTATGCTATAGTAATGATATAATACAAATGAATAAGCTATAAGAAGTTTGTCAAAAAACCAATTGTTAATGCCTGGCAATAAGAGGTTACATTGGCAATATTCGCAATTATCATTTGCAATTAGCATTCGCAATGAGCATTCGTAATTATCATTCGCAATATTACCTATAATAGCGCATAATATGCTCTATCGACTGTCGCTGGATAAAATTGATGGAATTTTCTAAAGCTCTTTGTTATCCATTACTAGTTGAAGAGCCCGGCGTTGCACGTGGAAAAAATATTTAAAAATAAATTTTCCAAATAAAATTTTTGAAAAAAAACTTTTTTTAGCCTAAAACACCCCCCGACTACTCATGAGTGTCCACAACAAATTTCAGTCCAATCGGTCGAGCCGTTTGACCGGCTGTAGGCAACATATATATATATATTGATAGTAATAATGTATGTCCGATTATTCTAAATGATGTCCCATTACCATATGTAGATGAATTTAAACATCTTGGAAATCTATTTCAATCCGATAATTCTATGACCAGAGATTGTAATTTGAAACGTGCGAAGCTTATATCAATAATTCACTCTTTGAATCAAGCATTTCATTTTTCTGAACCTACAATGGTTGTTAAGCTTTATAACATATGTGCATTGGAATACTGCTATTCGTATTTTATTTGGTTTGCCACGACAAACTCATGGATATTTTATTGAACAAATTTCTGAGCAAATTCATTTAAAAACTATGTTGTGTAGCCGATTTGTATCCTTTTGCGAATCTATGTGTAAAAGTCGCAAGCTCAGCATCCGACTATTGTTTGATTTATGCAAAAATGACCAAAGAAGAAAATTATGTAAGAATTTATCTAATATTGCAAATGAAACCTATGTATATAAACTGTTCTTGAACAAGTCTCTAGTTAAGTCAAACATGATTTACGCGAATCCGGCTGAAAATGCGTGGAGAATTCCACTGTTAAAAGATTTACTATTAATCCGGTCAAATCCAAATGTTTTAGAAGGATTTAACTATGATGAAATAGATGTAATTATTGATGCTATATGTAAAAACTAACTAAGTTTAACTAAGTTTTTATTTTTTTAAATTTTATTTTATTGTTTTCGACTATATATTAATTCTATATTTTATATGTTATATATCTCATTTCTAGTTGAATTGAGTTAAATTGTACCATTATAATTGTGTACGAATAAATAGAATATATATATATACGAATTATTATATTTGTTTAGTATATAGATTTAACGTAAACAAAAAAGGTTCAGTTGGATTTTTCTGTAAAACTTCTCATCAGAATAAACATTTTGTGAAAAACAAGCTGTTTAACTACATTACTTTGAGTTCAACGTTCAAAACAAGAAGGGAAATACATTTATTATACAGCACTCATTTTATATTAATGATTTTATAGTAATCTTTATTTTCAGCCCAGAGGTCGGGAGAGATTTGAAGGTGATTTTGGGAAAAAGATTGTCACCAAGCCGGTCACCACAACGCCTTTTCCATCCTTCACGCCCATTCTAGTGAAGACGACACCTCCTTCGACCACAACTATTCCTGAAAATGCGCCAAAACCATCGACAGCGCCTTTTTTGAAATCTACGGAACATCCTTTAATTATCAATACTGTGAAGGTGATTTTATCCAATATCTTTACCAATTTATTTAGGGCAGTTGCGTGAGGGGAGGTTAGAAGGGGGGGGGGGTTAGATTTAAAATATTTGAACTAAGTGAAACCATTTCTCTTTAACTTGAACTGGAGCACAAAAGAAGAGGTTAAACTTGGTTTATTTAATTCAATCACTGAACTCGTATTTCATCAAAGTAATAGGGTCTGGGCCAAAAACACAAATTTTCTAATTCCTATATCTTTGCAACCTGATGGTTGTATCCTTTGATATTTAAAACTTACATTTTATGATCTAACATAATTCATAGTTTGAAATATGTGAGACCTACGACATTGGGTTGCAAAGATGTTATTAGAAAATTATAGTTTGTGGCACATACTCAATGTCATTGTGGTGCCTGTTTAAAAGCAGCATGCAGAAAGTCTTAAAATCGTCACTAAATTCCTAATTCTATTATGATGAAACAACTTTTAACTTTTGCTACTTTCCCTTTAGATGTGATAATAATATTAAAACAATTTTAAGAGAAATATTTATCAATTTTTCTAATTCAGCCACATGTTGAGAATGTGCCGGATAGACCCAAATATGTGAATATAGAAAGAGACTCCACCGACTTCAAGAGACAACCAAGAGTAGTCGCTGAAGGATCAAGGTAAATTATTAATTATTCCGAAGATATACAGTCGTCGTCGTATATATTAATACAATAAAGACGACTTTCGATTTCAATTTAAACTTCTAGGTTATTTAAACAGCTTGGATTGGATACACAGAAACATGGAAACAAATGTGAAACTTCCAATTCGACAGCCTCTCTTTGTTTACTTGTAAACTTGCAATTTTAAAAAAAGCTTGTTAGAAATCAAAACTTAAATCGGAAAGCAGTCTTCATTGTATTGATTTCAAGGCCTGTAGCAAATATCGTAGCAATCCCCATATTTGTTAACCTGAGCATACCTAGATATATTAAACATGAACTACGTAACATGATTAAAACATGCATTGTGATTAGATTAACTGCGGTTATATCTATCCAAGTTAATCCTTTAAATACGTATATTTAACTTAAACTGCACTGTAAACATGTGTGGAGATAGCTTAACTACGTTATATCCATCCTCGCAAATTTCTTTTAAATACATACATTAAATTTTAACTGTGTAGTAAATCTCTAACATTTGGGATCGATAAATAGCTTGTTTGACAGAAAGGCTTGTGTCCCTGTGTGAAATTTAAAGCACTGAATTGATAGCTTGGTTTGATAGCTACCGAGGTCGCGCCCAGTGGTATTGGCATTGATAGTTCGCGGGATTGTAAACGTGTGGGTCGTGTCCTGGTTGACTTTGATAGCAGACAGGTTGTTCCTGAATAGATACATTTCAAGAACTTGTTATGGAGTAGGCGTTTACTACCACGCCGACCACTGTATAATAAATAAAAGAGAGAGAAACTAAATATTTCAAAATGGATTTTTGACGGGATTTATGTGGTACAGACTACAAAGTTGTGAATCCGTATTTTCGCTATTCGTCACGCAAAACATTGATAGAGTTAAGAGTTTAGGAGTTTTGAAGTGTTGAAATTTTGAAGTGTTGAAGTATTGAAGTGTTGAAGTGTTGAAGTGTGGAAGTATGGAAGGGGGTGTGTGGAAGTGTGGAAGTGTGGAAGTGTTGAAGTGTTGAAGTGTGGAAGTGTGGAAGTGTGAAACTGTTGGAAGTGTTGGAGTTGTCAATAAAATAAGATTAATAATTAAAAGAATGAAAATAATTGGTTAGAAAGTAAATGATTAAAAAGTAATTTTTTGTGTTATGAATAATATTCTTTTTACCATCTCCTACAAAAAAAGTCAGTTTAGCCTAACCTTCTTTTAATGATAAATACGGAGTGTCTCACTAAACATTAGAATTTGAAGACGTCCAATCAGAATATTGAAATAAACATTCATTTAAACAGACCGTCTATGTAAGGTAGTTAAACTGAGTATGAAGTGTTGTGGACAAATTCTTTAGGATTCATTTGAGACATATACAACTTTTTAAGACCTGTAAAGTTTGAGCGCAAAGTCGACGTTCAAAATTGTACTTTTTGATGGATACATTTTCAGAATTGTTTTTTTTTATTATTAAATAATGTCGACAAAAAATGTTAACAAAATTCTGCATTAAACTAATTCGATGTTTAAGAACAGGTTGAGTAAATAAAAATCAACTCATATCATCAAAAATAAGTAATCTTGTTCAATTATTAGTTTCTATAATCTCTCTTTAATCACAACGTTTGAAGAATTTGAAGAAATCTGCGAACAAATTCATAAAAAATAAGAAAATGATGAAAATGATGAAAAAGGAAATAATTCATTTTAACTTCGATTTCTTGACAGATTTCTTTTGAGAAATATGTTCCATAAACAACTGATTAGAATTTTACTATATTTTTTGTCGTCGTTATTTAATAATTAAAAACATTCTGAAAACGTACCCACCAAATTCATGATTTTGAACGTCGACTTTGCGCTCAAACTCAGTAATTATACATCGTGGAAACGTTTTATATGTCTCATATGAAACCTAAAGAATTTGTCCACAACACTGCATACTCAGTTTCACTACCTTACATAGCCGGTCTGCCCCTTTAATAATGTTTTAAACCAGCTTTAGAACCCAGCTTTGCCTGGAAAGCTAAACTTTTGTTATACAAGGCAACATACTCAACTTTGGACTTTTAAATTAAGTAAAAACATCCCTGCAATATTTCTACTGAATTCTAAAAAACTTTTGAGTCAAATCAGCTAAGAGATCGGACATACAAACAGAATAGAATAGAATATACAGGTCTATTTACTGTTTTAATCAAGAATTCCATATTCAATAATAAACTTTGTAGTATTAACATAACATGTAAAGTTGTACCGTACGCACTATATTTCCTAGATTGCCTGAGGTAAGAGTATTACCCCCTGAGAATTACCGATATATTGAAGAATCTAATGTAAAGTTGTACCGTACGTACTATATTTCCTAGATTGTCTGAGGTAAGAGTATTACCCCCTGAGAATTACCGATATATTGATGAATCTAATGACGAAGAATCTAGAAGCTATGATGTTGTTTTACCACCGAAAAAATACAGGTAGTCAAAAAATGTAAATCATAAAAAAATAGATTGATACAGCTAGTGTGACCCCAAAAAACCATGGTAATTTCAACTTTGTATATATTTTGTTTTGATATTCGTAGTAATTTGCATGTAAAACATGATGTTACCCCTATCCAGGAATTTATAAAATGTTGCAAGTCTGTTTTGTTACTTTAAAGTTAGAAATTAGAAATTTTCTAACTCTCATATCATTGTAACCTGTGTTTAGTTTTCCCAAACTTAATGCATTAAACATTTTATGTTTAACTGAGACACCCATGTAGAAAATAATTTACTTGGATCAATTTCAAATTTGTGAAAAAGAATTCATCCTTCTTAAAGACCGAATCAACATTATGTGCTTGACATTGAGCAAACCTCATCAAATATCGACAATTATTGACCCTTTATTGACCTTTTTTACGTAACAATGGACGAAACAAGAAGCTATTTGACAATTTGAAGAACAAGTCCCAGTGTGAAATTATAAATTCAAAAAATTAAATTTCCCTGTGTTTAAACAAATTCTTTTATTAGACACTTACTGGACCAGCTTGACTATTTTGATGAAGGCCGATCAGCTGGCAACGAAAAATATCGGCCGGATATGCGAAACGGTCAAACATATGTTAGTGAAGAACGGATTCGCTCCAATGAAAGAAGTGACCAAGGAACAAGAAGAAGTCTCCAAGAGGTGTTTAAAGATGAAGAGAATGAAAGTATGGTGACGGCTGAGCAAAGATTGAGTTCCAGGTATAATAGTGAACGAAGGTCAACTCGATTTTGAACAGGACCGACCCCTTGACCGGCCTTAGTACCACCCCGCTCCTATTTCACGTCGGCCCTGCAGTTTTTACTTTAATGGAGCGGCCAGAGTTTTTTACAGCTCCTGTCCCATAATAGGCCTTCTTTACTTACTCCACTATAGCTTAGTTTAGTGTGCTATGTAATTAATGAAATAATGTTTATTGTGAAATTTTAGATCTCATTAAAAGTACATAAACTTTTAAGTACTGGAAATGCATTGCTGCATATTTATTCAAAGGAATTTATAAAAAAGTTTTTAAAAAAATCCAGGGAACGGGGGTAGGGGGTCGGGAGTGAATCTGAAATATTACAAAACCACCAGTAAATGTTGTAACATTGTTTTTATCCTTTCCTCCTGCATTGGAATGCTGTAAATAATATTTTCAGGAGAAAAAAGTCAAACGGAAAATTTGGTGGAGTTCCAGGGACCGCAGGACGCGATTTTCCGACACTGAGTTCAATTCCGGTTACAAGGTAAACCAACATTGGACTCTTCTTTTTCTTCCGAGTTTCAACCATATACTGACCAACTTTGTACTCTTTTCTGACCGTCTTTCAATCAAATTTGACCAATTTTGAACCTTTTTTGGACCGATTTTGCACCATTATTTGACCAATTTGAACCCTTTTCTGAACGATTTTCAACCATAATTTGACCAATTTGAACCCTTTTTTGACCGATTTTCAACCATTATGTGACCAATTTTGAACCCTTTTTTGACTGACGTTGACCAATTTTTCGATGTATTTTTAACTAATTTTTGTCTGACTTACAATTGATTTCAGCAAAGTTATGACAAAAAAATATTTTTAGCTGTATTCTTCAGATAAATTTATGCCTTCTCCCCCCCCCCCCCCGGGCATCCGAATTATTTCGTGATGTTTCCAGTTTTATTAGTAGCTTTCAGAACATAGTACAAGGATTAATTTTTCCTTTTTTCTTCAATTAAGTTTGTAACTAATGAACCTGATTTTTATTAGAAATCAAGTTTTTTAAAACAGGGAGTTCTTTTCCTTCTAATCCCTATATATTTGCTACAAACTCTGATTTTCTAATTCCTATATATTTGCTACAAACCCTGATTTTCTAATCCCTATATATATGCCACACACTCTGATTTTCTAATCCCTATATATATGCCACACACTCTGATTTTCTAATCCCTATATATATGCCACACACTCTGATTTTCTAATCCCTATATATTTGCCACAAACTCTGATTTTTTATCCCTATATATTTGCTACCCAAATCCAATGTCGTAGACCTTAGATATTTTAAAGAATTCTGTTAGAACAATTTGTCCATGGTTTAAAATATCAAAGGTTTATACCATCAGGTTGAAAAGATATAGGGATTAGAAAATTGTTTGTTTATTGTGGCTAAGATTCAACTCCTTTTCTAGTTTTTCTTGTATTGGAACTAAAGCTGGGTTCTACGCTGATGTTGAGGCCAACTGTCAGGTAAGAAAATAACAAAATTTTTTAGTTTTTTAATCCTTATATTTAAACATGATGATGTAATCCTTTCATATTTGAAACTTTGACTATTAGAACTAGCAAAATTAAGAGTTTGAATTATCAGGTTGTAAAGATATAAATTTGAATTACCTATTTTACAGAGTCCGATTGGTTAGTATACTTTATCATAATTTTTCTTTTTTCTAAATTCATACTATTAAAGGCCGGGTTTGTGCTTTTCTTTCTAAAAATTTATTATTTCAGAAGAAGACTTTCAGATCTTGCATTAGATAAAAGAAAGGAAAATAAGAGAATACAGTCAAAAAACGGCGAAATTTCCCTCATTGTTGATATGATAACGCGTCACGTGACCTCAATAAAAAGATTTAAATGCCCGATTAACAGAAGCCCCCTTTAGGCTTCTGTAAATCGGGCATTTAAATCTTTTTATCGAGGTCACGTGACATTACATCGACAGTCCCTTTAACGCTGCTTTATCTAAGGTTTACCATTACTGCCATTTTGATGGAAGGCAGGATAGTTTTCTTTGCTCTAATGGAACTGTGTTTAATCAAAAGGTAGGTTTTTACAAGTTTTTATAAAAAAGCTCTTTAATTTTGTCCTTTTGCCCAAAAATAACCAATAAAATAACAAGAAATCGAAAAAATAAATAAATTTTTCTATAAAAAGTATCAAAAAGGATGTAAGAAAAGGTCTAGCTTTTGATGTTTAATGTTTAATTTTTTTTTACAAATAGCCATCCCCTTTTCCAAAAAAGAATAACCAATAAATTGAGAATTCTTGAGAAGATGAGATAATATTTTTATTTATTTTGAATATTTCTATAACATCTAGCCGAAAAAATTATCTTTATATCATTTATTATATTTGCTCCGGGTTATTTGGGAGAGAAATAAATTGAAAAACCACTACTAGTCTTGTGCTATTCAGAGACGAATACAGAAGATTATTATCATCCTAATTTCTACTAAATATTTTATTATAATATTATTTCCTTGAAAGTATTTCATTCTTCATTATTTCTACAATTTCATTTTTTTATCTTATTAATAAAACAATGGACGATTCTTCAAATAATATCATTTTCATTCATCACTCCATCTCTACAATTATTTTTATTCTTTTTGCAGAATTCAGAAACAAGTTTGTTTGGAGCAGTTGAGTCTGGAAAACAGAATACCTTTGATCTCAGTCAGCTCAAAGCCTTACTTGAGGTATTTAATGTTTGGCTTTCTTTTTTCCACAATGTACAAATGCAAATTCTTTCTTTTAATTTCACAAAAGTTTTTTTCAGAACACATGATTTTCAATCCCCTTCTTTTGTCGATCCCGTTGAAGATTACAGACCATCAATTGATTCAAATTTCAGGTATCCTCCAACGATATTGAAACCATTGTCAAGTCACCACTGAATGACAAGGCAAGATCACTTAAACTTTTCAAGAACGAGAAACCTGATATTTTTGCCCGGCTCGTTGCAATAAGTGAAAGAGCTAAAATGAAAAAGGAGAGTAAAGATGATTCTGTTGAAGAAGTTGACATTGTACCTGTAAGCAAGGGTTCAGATAGTGCTGATGTGGTTGAGTATGAGTCTAGACCCAATGGTGGGTTCTCTGTGTATTACACTCTGCCAGAATCTTCTGAATCTAAATCAGACAAGCTTCAGCAACTTATAGACAGCATTAATAACAATATTGGCGAGGATGCTGCTGAAGATGAGAGTTATGAAGATTTTACAAGTAACTCAGAAGAATCCACTGAGGATTATTCAAGGGAATTATATGATCTAAGTAAATATTATGCATTTGCACATAAGCAATTATTTTCCCCCTAAATATACAGCCGTTGTAATTTTGAGTGATTCTTTATTTAGAGATTGCCCATTCACAATAGTACTTTTTAAACCATGTTAATATCAGTAATGCTGACAATATAGTTGTTTTCTCCTTTAAACATGTTTGATTTGAAAAATTTCATAAATCATTTTGGCAGCATTAATCCATAAGTAAGGGCAAATCTTTATAACGTTTAATATCATATGATCATCCAGCTACAAGTCTGAAGCTTATGAGGCAGACTATTATGAGACTGATTACTATTCAGATGATGATGGTAAAACTTCAAAATATCTGACGGAGCCCCCGAGTATATCCCAGGATTATTATGATCCTGGGCCACCTGATTCTTACTATGATGAATATATAGAAGATGGTGCAGAGGACAGGATGATGGTGGAGTCTTCAACCCCTAAACCAACAATTCTATCGCCTACGGAACAAAAACTAGCCCAGCTCACAAAAACTCTTGAAAAGTTTAAAAACTCCAGGATGTTAAAAGGTAAAGTAAACAGGGCAAGGAGATCCTCAGATCATGTATATACTGTGAATAATGTAGATAATACTAATCCTAATGCTAACCTTTATGATGTCCAAACATTTGAGTATCATTCAGAATATCCTGAAAAGAGTATGGATTATATTCCATACCCTTTTCAAGATGAGCTCTCTGATGATTTTGATTATGATGTTTATGACAATGCAGACAAAAGTGATGATTATGAGTCATCATTTGACTTATATATGAACAAGCAAGAGCAAAAAAAAGATGGCACACCTATTGTATCTAGAACATGGTTAGACAATGTGATACAGTTTCGTGATGGACTTTTTGGAAAGCATGATTTAAAAAATGCAGACTATAACGATAACAATCCAATAGGAAATCCGCAAGTAAAGATTCACTATCCAGATTTTGATAAATCACCGCTCATAACTGTGACACAAGCAAGGAATGCACCCTTAAAATATGCACTGAGCACATTTTTTGCTACAAGAGTTGATGAAATTGGGAGAACAGATCCAACCATTTTTATCAAAACACAAGAAACCACTATGCAAAATGATTATGTAACTAATTCAACTGCAAACAATATTGTTGGTTTAAACCAAACTTCTGCTCAGCTAGAAAACCCAGCAATTTTACAATCTCCTGGTTTGACCATGAACCAAAGTTTCAGCTCTGATATGTTTGCTTCTTTTTTGTCACCTGTAAATCAGAATTTATTTGATCCTCTCTCAAGATTAACTAATTTGGGAGAAAACTCTCTTACAACAACAACAGTGTTGTCTCGTAACAAAGTTAAAGAATTTGGAATTAAAAGAATAAAAGAAATTTACACCAAAAAATTAAACAAAATGGAAAAGAATGTGAACACAACCTTAATTACCCACAATGTTCAAAACAAAAATATTCATGCTGATGATACAGTTGACAAAGATTACTTTAGTGATGAACCTCTTGATTATATTGAAGAATACCGGGGGGATGTTTATCCTTTAAAGTCTAAGCCTACCTATCAATATCAAGAGAAACCACACTACACTGAGAAATATCCTAAGTACAACGACTACATTCCAAACAATTATGCGTATTACCCTTCTTCTACAACCCAGCCACCTTTACAGATTAGACGCCCTAACTTACTGCCAAGAAAACATGTCGGATACAATTATTCTCCTACATCTAGACCTTTACACAGGAGTAGTCCAACAAGACACCCAGAGCTTGAGATTAATAAACCACATTTATTACCAAGAAAACATGGAGTGTATG
This sequence comes from Eurytemora carolleeae, assembly GCF_000591075.1. Taxonomy (NCBI): domain Eukaryota; kingdom Metazoa; phylum Arthropoda; class Copepoda; order Calanoida; family Temoridae; genus Eurytemora; species Eurytemora carolleeae. Next base: position 94,725 of record NW_019396661.1, on the reverse strand, counting down.
AAAATTTTCATCAACCACTGATTCAGCATTCAGAGCAGAGACAACTTCCATCCTATTCCAATGATCAGGAACAAACAGTGCTGCCAGACCTGGTTCGACCACTGAAACCAACCCCACCCTCTAGCAGACAGTATCTACCCTCCTCTAACATTCCTCAACCTCCAGTACCCCATAACTACTTAGAACACAGTTTTATTCTTCAACTAGAAAGAAACAATTATGGTCATCCAAGAAGAAGAAGTAAATCTGAAGACTTGACTGATTCTGATGAAATGGATTCAGATTCTAATAATGATTTCTATGCACGCTCCCCACCAGGTAAAAGCAACCAACCACCACCTCTATTAAGAGAAGGGAAACAAAAGTTTCCTCGATTGGATGGTCAATATCCTCCACTGCTTAATGATTATCTTCCTCCAACGTTGTTTGACACACTTCCAAAATTGCCTCTACAGAATTATGAAAGTTTCCTTCTTCCGCCTACGCTGGGGACATATTTACCACCTAAATTAACAGAACCAAAGAATAATGAAAAACATGATTTGAAGTTTTCACCACCAAAACTAGGAATGCTAATTAAAAATCTTTTGGTATAAATTCAAAAGTTTTTATTCTGTTCATTTATATTGAAAATTACTGCAACAAAACAAACACTGTTTCATGCCTTCCTTTTAAACACGGTGCTTAGGATCCATTTAATTTGATCCGGATCCCAGAACCACACTGATCCAGACTGGATCCAGGTTATGAACCATTCAGAGATAAGAACATTTTTAATGATATTTCATTTTTCAACCATTCAGATTTGAGTTTTGAGATCAAATGTTTTTTTTTGCAGTTTGTGGTTAATATTTTGCCCTTGGATTTGGTTAATATTTTGCCCTTGGATTTGGTTAATATTTTGCCCTTGGATTTGGTTAATATTTTGCCCTTGGATTTGGTTAATATTTTGCCCTTGGATTTGGTTAATATTTTGCCCTTGGATTTGGTTAATATTTTGCCCTTAGATTTGGTTTCTTGACTCTACATATTTTCCTGCGGATCCTAAGCACTGTTTAACATAGAAAAAATTCCTGACTAGAAAAATTCAATCAATTCAAGCATTACTTTTTTATTTCATTAGCTGTTTCCTAGGAGACTACCTTCCACCTAAGTTGGATGAAAATATTACTTCCTCTTTAGAAAACTACTCAAAGTACTATCCACCTAGAATTACAGATACCTGGCCACCATTGATTCATGAAGAAAAGAAGAAAATAAAATATCCTGGATCCCATCTGCCCCCACTACTGAGTGACTACGTACCCCCAACCCTTTATGATAAACCTGAATCTAAGTCACATGCTCCAACTGGTAAAGGAACTGATTTCAAGGAACCTCATATTGTTTACCCAACAAACAGTGGAGAAAGTTTTACACAATATGAAAATGCATGGAATATGAATGAATCAACAGTTTTCTCCCACCGGGAAATTACTCTAGGTTCACAGATTCAATCCAAACCAGAGCAGGTTATTCTAAACTCAAAGAGGTTTTATCAACAATTGGTTACCACCCCCCAGACTGACGAAACACAAGTGTATAGAAAACCAATGGCTGAACATGACAGCCCAATAAACCCTATAGAATACACCACAATTAATATAAATCCAAAAAGCCCTGGTATCAATATTGTAATTAAAGATAAACCCCGCGATACAGGTATTAACAGCTCAATTCCATCGCCATCTAGCAGTGAAACACTTGACGATTGGTATGATGATGATGATGAATCATACATGACACAACCAGATTATCAACCACTTCAAGATAATAATCTGCTCTTGTCAGTGCCAGGTGTCGGAAGTAAGGAAGGTCCTGCACCTAATGCTTCAAAGCCCAGCCTTGTTCCTGAGATCAATTACAAACCAGTATTCGAGGAAAACCAATATCTTCCTTCATCTGAGGATAATACTCAGTATTCTAAGGATAACTCAAAACCGGGAATATACTCTACAGGAAAGGAATAATAAAATATGCTCTAAATGAACTTCCCATAATATAACAATACAAGGTTTACAGGGTGTTCCAGGCTTTTCAATTGTTAGCTTTTTGTTGAAGATTGAAAAATTCTTTCTTTTTTTGTTCCTCCAAGTTCAAATTTAAAAAATCAACATTCTGTTTGAGTTATTTTCCTGGGCTCAATTATGTAGCACTATTGACTTAGCCATTTTGACATTTATTAAATGCAAAGAATCGCCAACCAAAGTCAAACAAACAGGCAAAAATATTCCCGTAAATCTCAACCTGGCACAATCTTGGTTAGTAGTAGTAATCTCTGCTTGGGTGTTTAACATTTTTTTATGCTCAATCATAACTCATGATGCGAATTTGCCTCAAATTTTGATTCGGAAAGTTAGCAGAACCACGGTAATGTTCTTTGTTTGGTTTAAACATTTTCCATTGAGCGGGTCAGCTTTTTATAGAGAAAGTTTACCTTCCAGGCAAAGCTGGTTTTCCAAGCCAGTATTTTATATTTCCTTTTACTAGTTGAGAACCCATTATACAGATATCAATTCGAACAGAAGAAAAACATTCATAACAATTCAAAAATAGAAAATACGCAAGAACCACAGCCAAGCAAAATTGTAACCACAGTTCATTTAAATGGGACAGAATCTACTGAAAGTACAGTTTCTGTAATCCAAGATTCTAAAAGTTTTAAAACAAGGAAAAACAGTCCAGTTGTTGTAAAAAGTTTGCCTACAGTGCCATGTGTTGGAGCTTCTAAGTTCTTCATACAACAATGTGTTCTCACTAAAAGAGCAAACTAATATTTAATATATGAACCATATTGGAAATAATATCATATTTCATTTTCACTAAGAACAATATTGATCTGAATTTATTATTTGGTTTAGTCAATTGAAAAAAATTGAGGTGATTATTGTTTTTTTCTTGGAATAATTTTCATATTTATGTGGCCTTAAGGCTTATGTAAACTATAAATGTTTACTTATATTTTTCAAAACAATTAAAAAAAATTTCAAAACGGTAATTATGTCATACCTTAGTCCCTCTATTGTTCAACATGAAAAAATTTGTTATTTTTTATGTTTTATAACTTATAAGGTCCTTTATCATGTGTCAAGTTCAATCACCTGCTTAACAGGGTTACCCACAAAAGATGAGACTGAAAAGATGAATTGATTCTTTTAAAATATGAATGTTAAATTAAATATTCTGCCCTTGAATATAGTCTTTTTAAAGCTTACTTTATAATTTGAAGAAAAAAAAGAAAATGAGTCTTTGGAACAAAATCAAATCTTCTTATCCCAATATATTTGCATCCTTACAGTGTAAACCTTTGATTTTTCAAACTTAGACTTCTTGATTTAGCAGATTTCATAGTTTGAAATACTAAAGGTATTCAACATTAGGTTGCAAAGATATTGAGATCAGAAAATTGGAATTTGTGGCTAAGACTCAATTCCTTTCCAGCTTGCAGGAAATCATGAAGTCTCATTTATGGGTAACCCTGTAAAGCAGGTGATTGAAATTGGCACATAATGAAGGACCTTAAAGTTATAAGATTTTTTATTATTTTTTATCCGTAAAACAATATTTTTTGGCAAAAATCAAAAATTTTCACGAGAAAGGACCTTCTTGTGCACATTTATAGTCATATTTATAACACATTTATTAGGTAGTAGGACACACATGTAGGACATATATTCGTAACACAGACACAGCCCGATAAACATAGGACAGACAAACGAAGGACAGAATCATATAGGACAGGCAAATATGGTCAAGGCTAGTATATAAGTCAATACAAAGTATAAGATATAAGACAAAACCCCAGTAAAGTTTGTGTTTCTTCATTGCAGATTTCAAAGATTTTAGATATAAACAATTGTCACAAAACTATAATTTTCTAATCCTTATCTTCATCCTGAAGTTGTTGACTATTGATATTTTAAACTATGAATTCTGTTTTTTACATAAAATAATCGATGTTTAAAATATTAAGGTCTCCACCATCAGTTTGCAAAGATATTTAGGGATGAAAAAATAGAGTTTGTGTAGACTGACCGTCCAACTTGAGTCTCTGTCCTACGGTAGTCCTACCCCACGTTTAACCTGTCTTTGTCCTGCCTTACGCTTAACCGGTCCTACTAAAGTCCTGCAACATGCTTAACCTGTCCTATCTGTGTCCTGTCTCACATTTAACCTGTCCGCATAATGTTGTCCTGCCCTACGTTTAACCTGTCTGTTTACTGTTGTCCTGATGTCCTAACGTTTAACTTGTCCTATATTTGTCCTGTCTCACGTTTAACCTGTCCTACCATTTTCCTAGTATTTCTGATCATGCACATTACATTAACACACTAAATTACAATGCACAACTTTAATGTAAATAAACATCCAGAGGCCAAATTTAATGAATTTAAGCCGCGTCTCAAATCCCCCAAAAATCGGTTTCAATTGAGCGCCGGCTTATATTTTGAAAAATTTAATACAATTTTAAGTGGAACCAACCATATTTGAGCCCCGACTTAAACTTAAGCCGTGGCTCAAATTCTTTAAATTCGGCCTCAGACAACTTTAAAATTAATCCTAAAACTGTATAAATTGTATTTTTGTGTTGGGGGGGGGGGGGGGGGGGGGGGGGGGGGGGGGGGGGGGGGGGGGGGGGGGGGGGAGGGATTTTGGGTTCCGCAAAAAACTCCTGTTTTTGGTTTTTAATTCACACAAAAATGTAACAAACTTTTTTGTGTTATGATATCTGAAATATTATCCCTAAACATTACAAATGTTATACTCTTGTAATATATTATTTATTTGTTTGCTAAGGGTTAGTTGAAACTAATCCTAAAACATTTCATATTTAAATATTTATAATTTTGTTTACGGGATTATCTTATAAAAAGAAATACAAAAATAGAAAATGTTTTCAAGTTTTCTCTCTCCACCGTAATCCTTTCTTATACTGAAGATTACACACTGCTCATCTTTTCTCACATTCATGCAAAATATTTTAAAATTTAATTCAAAATTAAATATTTTGAATAAAAATATTTACTAAAGATTAATTTAAACTAATTTTGTAAGTATCAAAGCATGTATTACAGTCTAAAGGGGCTGTTTCTTTGTTTTGTTGTAGAAATCCCCCCCCCAAAAAAAAAAAAAAATAACAAAACAAAAACAAAAACATGTCTAACCTACAAAGTGTTTAGAATAATGTTTGTGAAATATCTAATGTGATTAAACGGAAGGATAAAGTAAAAGTATTGATCGTAGTTAAAAAAAGTGTAGACAAGTAAAAAAAAGTTTGGAACTTTTGTGCAGAACAATGCAATCTTTAGTATAACAGATGTTGAATTGATAATGGAGTTTGACTAAGGTAATTTGCATGAAACTAAACTGCATGAAATATATGGATCCATAGTTTAAATTATTCTGTACCATATGCTGATGGTTTTTAACTAGTTTTTATTATAAAATATTTCAGGTTCAGGAACTAAGCTTATTCCGCAGATCTACAAACCAGGTTTCATTTTTATATTTTATATTCCGCAGATCTACAAAGCAGGTTTTCATTTTTATATTTTATATTCCGCAGATCTACAAACCAAATTTTCATTTTTACATTTTATATACCGCAGATCTACAAACCAGGTTTCATTTTTATATTTTAAATTCCGCAGATCTACAAACCAGGTTTTCATTTTTACATTTTATATTCCGCAGATCTATAAAGCAGGTTTTCATTTTTACATCCATTAAAATAAAAATTTTGTGGATATTTTGGCTTTCATTAATGATGGATTCATTTAAATTTTTAAAGACCCATTTTTTAAATTTTATCCCCAAGTGTTTGTTACATTTGAGATCAATCGGTTCAGCCGTTTAGACTTTTAATGGATACAAACAAACAGGAGAACCTGAATGAAGTATTTTATCAATTTTTAAGTTTCCAACCATAGAACAAAATTCAGATTGAAACATGATCTAAAAATTTATTTTTTATTTTTGATAACTAAAGAATAAATCACTGACTGTTTTTAAAACATGGGTGAACAAATGTCTAAAACTTGCTAGTAAAGATTACTTGCCTCAAACTAAAATTTGTCTACTCCTTATATCTTTGAATCTGACGGTGTAAAAACCTAGACAAACATTAAGTATCTTACTGCCTTTATAGTTCTTTTCATATTTTCGATCGATCTGTTATCGTTTTTTTTGAAACCATCTTGATATGTCTAAAAACTATTTTTTCAAAAATTGTCAAAAATAAAACAATTCCTTTTGTAAAGTAAATGATCATTATCCTCAAACTCATATTTTCGTATCCTTATATCTTTGCAGCCTGAAGTTTCAAACATCAAAGATTTATATATACTATTTCTGTCTAATAAAATAGTCAACGTTTATCAAAAGTTGCAAAGATAAAGGGATTGGAAAATTTAGGGTTGAGACGAATGATCATTGATCAGTTACCAACAATCAATAAAATGTTGACATTTTTTCATTTTTAGTGACAGCTGAGCCGCCCCCGACCACAGCCCGATACAACCCTGTCACCCATCGTATCATTCCAGTAGATTTTACACCCTCTTCATCAACCAATACAAGCAGTGAGGGGGGACCAGGATTTCTAAACCTATTTGCAACCATGAATCCAGGGCGGATAGAGGGTTCTACCCTTACTCCAGACTATATTTTCCCAGTTGGACACATTGGAATAGACAATCTGGAGGAGCTGAGACAACTTACTCAATCACAGTTCAGTAGACGATCTGATAACACGGAGATAGTTAAACCTGCTCTTGAAACCTGGAAAATGAAAAATCTGTCCCAGGAGATAGAGAAAAGGAAAAATCCGTCCCATGAGATAGAGAAAAGGAAAAATTCGTCTCATGAGATGGAGAAAAGAAAAAATTTGTCATACAAGATGGAGAACAGGACAAATTCTGATTCTGAAAACAAGATTAAAGCTCTCCAACTTCTTGTCCAACAAAGCATTCAAGAGAGTATCCTGGGCAACAAAGCCAAGAGTAATAAAGGCAAAATTAATAATAGACAAGAACCTAGTGTTAACAAATTCTCTGATACATCTAATCAACTCCAACCAAATAAAAAAATTCCTTCACTTTCCGAAACTGAGACCCTCACAGTTCCAAAGTTGAGGTTTGACGATGATACCAGTTCTCCCAGTATTTTGTCTTTTTTGGCTGAATATGGACTGGGAAATTTTGAGAAAACTAGAAGCATCGAAACCCAGTTTCTGGAGCCTGCTTATCCGCCAATCTTCAATCACGATGTTGAACAGAATAAGCAAGCTGGACTTTTTTACGAACCTCAAACTAATGGTTTTCTCTTTTCCTCAAATCCTGGAAAATATCCAGAAACTAATTTTCAAGTTGTTCAAACTAATAATCCAAATATTGGTTTAAATCTAGTCAAACCAAGAAATCTTAATGACATTCATTTCCAAACCAATCCACAGATGTTTGACAATAATTACAAGTTACAAGTTGAGAAACCGGAGAACTTTATACCCTCGGAACCAGAGTTTAAGCGAACCCCACCGGAGTACCTACCCTTTCTACCCGGAGCCAGTGGAGACCTTACTGCGTCTTTCTCAGATCTGATATCAGGGGAACCTAAATCTGGATTCTCAGAGTATAGTTTTGATGGCATTGTGGATACAAGACGACCTGAAGGTTCCTGGCCTGGTTTTGATGGGATAACGTCTAGGATTGATAGGATGAATCCAGGTCACCTTGAGACCTGGGAGTCTGGTGGTTTAGCTCCAGGTTTCCAGGTTACCACAGATGGTTCACGGAACCGTCAGCTTCAAGCACCTCAGGGAGCCAGATATATTTATACATATGTTAATTAGAATTAACATTGTTCTTAAATATTCAAGTTTAACTTATACTGGAAACAATTAGTTACTTTATTAATACTATTCACGGAGCATAAGTTAAAATCCTTTTTTTTAGATAACATTAACAAATTATAATTTAAAATTATACTTACATCCTCCCCCCTATCAGTGCAATTGATTTATCTTGAGAGAAACAAATGTTTACATGATAGTATTCAGTTTGTTTTCACAATAATTAAAATTTATATCTGATGGTTAATCTGCAGGTGCTGGATGGGACTGAGTTGACCCATCTGAAACAACAGCTGAAGTTAACGCAGGCCTCACAACAGCAAATGCAGCAGCAGATCCAAGCAATACTTGGAGACAGAGCCCCGGAAACACCTGCTCATAACCTGCCATTTCTTCCTGGCGGTTCAAATCAGCTGATTTCAAATCATAATCAGCTTATCTCCAATCCTAATCAGCTGAGTTCAAGCCCAAATCAGCTGACTTCCAATCCAAATCAGCTGATCTCCTATCCAAATCAACTAATCTCTAATCCAAATCAGCTGATTTCCAGTAAATCTCAAAATAGAAATGTTAAAAATCCTCCAAAACCAGAATCAACAATGGCGTCACCTGACAGTTTTCATGTGTTGGGACCAAACTGTTACATTAAAACAGAAACAGAGTTTAAACTAATCGGTCCAGCAAGTTTATGTATTAAAGATCGAAAATCAAACTCAAAATCAATTTGGGATTCCCTCACCTCAATTCCAATTCTCAACACATTTGCAAAAACAATAGGTTTCGAATCGTAAAAGAAGCTTTTGCACTTCTTGATTACAGGGTGATATTTTTGGGTACTGTTACATATTGGGGATTGTAAATTTAAACATATGTTATGAGGCAGCTATAAAAAGTGAATATCAAGACTTAAATTAATATACATTTGTCATACTCTTTAATTTGTTTGTGACGTGTGTTTGTATGAAATTGTGTCAATAAGATGGAAGTGTTAACGAAAAACAGGAAAAATTTATTTGAATCATGCTAAATCGGGTCTATTTGGTTAGATCTTGTTTACTTCAAGGTATTTCTATGGCATGGTTTTACTTTTATTGTAAATAGATTCCTAGAAGTAACAAGTAACAATTTTTAACAATTTTTAACAATTTTTAACAATTTTTAACAATTTCCAAACCCGAGTTTTTCTGCCTGTGAGAGTAAAACCTTTTTTTGCCAGTTTGGACAATTTACAATTTTTAACCATTTATAACACTGTTATTTTGGTTCGCAGTGTTATAAAGTTTTTGGGCAGACATTTTCTTTTTATCTCTTCGAGATATAGAGAAAATTTAAGTCCATGAACTTTATAGGACGTCGTGCCAAAATGATAGTGTTATAGGTAATTTTATGAAACGTTTGTGTACTTGTCTCATTTCAATGTCTAGATCAAATAAGCTTTGAAACAAAGCAGAAGTCAAAATATAAAGTTGATTTAAATTTTATTTTCATTTCAATTGAAAAAAAATATTTTGGAAATATCCAATTTTTTTGGAAAAAATCCGGGAACCAATCAAAACTTTATAGCAAACGTGCTATAATTACATATCGTATCTTGACATAATTACACAATCAGCTTACAAAGATATAAGGATTTGCAAATACTAGTTAATGGCGCGTAATCAACTCCTTTATCTGCGAAGATTCCCTGTCATTTCTCTAGAAAATACCCACAAGATATAGAAAATGTAAATATATCACCAGAAGAATAAAAAGCTCTCTAGGGAGGTACAACATTTTAGTATTCACATATTTAGCTAAATTTTCAACATTTCTTTGAAAGAGGATATTTTTCAATTTATTTCCTGTAAACGCTCTCAAAAGATACATTAAGATCGGGAAGATCATGAAAACTATATTTTATCACAACATTCGACGATACTGAAGTAACCTAGGGATGATCCATTTAGGAAAGTATTGCAGGATTATTTTTGAGGGTTTCTATGTTTTTCGAGCAAACTCTGTAGCTAATTACGTAAATGTTGAATAATGTGCTGTATCTCACATTATTTTGGGTTAGGCTGGATTAAGACATTTCCGGGCCGAGCGCTGCAGCTAGAACGGGTGAGTGGGCCGAGCGCTGCCTCCTCTTAAATGTTGAAAAATGTGCTGTCTCTCACATTATTTTGGGTTAGGGTTGGTTAAACAAAAAATTTGTGGGCCGAGCGCTGCGACTAGGAATGAGCTAGGGGGCCGAGCGCTGCGACTAGGAATGAGCTAGGGGGCCGAGCGCTGCGGCTAGGATTGAGCTAGGGGGGCCGAGCGCTGCGGCTAGGAATGAGCTAGGGCGCTATTTCATGTTAAGTCTTTAAGAAGATGTCTAACTTGTGTACTAGAATAGAATATCAACTGTATCATTATAAAAATATAAAACTTTTATAAATTCAAAATAAAATTAGCTATAGAACTTTTTGGGAGTGAGTTAAGTGAAACGTAATTGGGGGAAAACGTAAATTTGGATGAAACATGAAGGGGGTGAAATGTGATATTGGGTGAAACGTTTTGGTTGAAATGTGATTGGGTGAAACGTGATTGGGCGAACTGTTACCACACCAAATAGACACGGGGAGGTTATGTCGGTTATTATGAGAATGGAGAAATATAAGGAGGAGGGGGACTACATGAATTTGTATTGCCTTTGTTTGGAGGCACACAGAATTGTATAAAATATAAAAAGTTTAAAATTCTTGGATGGAAAATTTCATAAATAACACGCAGAATTTCAGGATTAATAGGTTTCAGTTTTCCTTTAAAACAAGGTTAGATTAATTTTACGAAAACTAATTTTAAGTTTTCATAAAAAGAAAAACAAAACTGCTGCAAAACTATTTTTCTTCAAGATATTTAAAAATAATAATTCTGAAAGAATTGTCAAAACCTTGAATGAAGAAATATTAATGCTTGACATTTCATGCTTGTTATCAGGTTTATGTGTATTCGGCCTAGGACCCAATAAACGTCAAAACGGCAGAATCAATTTCGTCAAACCGGTTCAGACAAAGTTGTTACTGTAAGGGATGCTTCTCTACAATATGAGGATACTTGAAATTACGATGTACTTTCCCAAAAGTATTTTCCCAAGCGTTAATTGCGTAAGTATTTTCCCGAGCCACAGCAAGTGGCCCCTAGCCTGTTCTAGCCACAGCGAGCGGCCCCCTAGCACATCCTAGCCGAAGCGAGCGGCCCCCTAGCACATCCTAGCCGCAACGAGCGGCCCCCTAGCACATTCTAGCCACAGCAAGCGACCCCATAGAACATCCTAGCCGCAGCACTCAGCTCCTACGTCATCTTGCAGTGCCGAAAACCCAACCTAGTTTTTAGAAATTTCCCTGGGAGTTCTTTAAACGAAGAAAATATTCAAAATAAGTTCTATTTTATTTAAGTGCAGAAATAGGAAATAGAAAACCCAAAGATTGGACATTTACATTTTTATCCCTAAAAGAGATATTTCTTAAACATTTCCTAATTGAAATATACTTTGCGAAAAATGGCGGACTGTCGATGTTTTTTAACAATTAACACTATTTTTTTATTGTTAAAAAATAAATTCATGACGATTTTTTTATGGATAAAGTAATTTTAATATTAATTTGATTATGTTCTTTTTTAAAAACGTGATTACGATGTTTTTTTAGTGTCAGTTCTATTTGTTGTTTGCATATTTTTTTTTCGTATTTAAAAGTTCCAAGGACAATATTTGTAAAATAGGATTAGTAAGTTTCTCTGGAAAAGAAAAATGTTCAAATTTGAAAGGCTTTGAATCTGCTATCTTTTCGAGTCTAATGTATTCTTTTGAAAAGCTTAGCATATCTCTCAATATCTAGAAATAGAATTAAATGCACCGAAAACCTTTTTTAAATAGTGGATTATCTTTCGTAACATTTTTACTCAATACGAACTTAATCATCAAAAACATATTTTATCTTTTAAAACAGACATTATTCAAAAAAATGTAAGATTATTCTGAAATCTACAGTCAGACCTATAAAGCTTTGGATTCGGAAGACGACTTTTGAACTCAAGTTTAAATAGTTCAGTGAGAACGCACCGAAGAATCTCAAGAAACAATTAACATTAAACACATCAATTGAACAGTGTATTGTACACACTACACAGATTCTAAAAATTAAGTTTTCAGCCTTAATAAATTAGACTAGAGCCCATGTCGTCGCCACCATACCAGAGTGTTACAGCTGAAATTGAAAATATGAATTTACCTCTAACCTAAAACTAAGTTCGTATTGTTTGTTATCCGTAGAGATGTTTAAGAGTTTGTTGTTTTGAATAGAGGACCGGTCAGTGGCGTAGATAAGGGGGTTATTGGGGTTAATTACCCCCCCCC